>NC_142170.1:35389161-35689161 GCF_029865625.1 Vigna umbellata | reverse complement strand
GAAGGTAAATAATCGACTTATATCTCTTTCAATCTCTTTCTACCTTTGTTTTGATTTTTTGTTGTTGTGATATGAGTGTATTTTTTTCTTTTGTGAGCCTTTAAAGATAAACCCAATTCATTTTTGAATTTCCTCACTTTGCCAAACCCTATTTCTCTTTGTCTCTAACCGCTTTATTTGCTTCCTTCCCAAGTCTTTTTCTTCCTTTCGCAATCTCGTTACACCTTCTTACCATTCTTTTAACAAACTCTTGCACTTTTGTACCTTTTGTACCTTTTGTACCTTTTGTACTAGCTTCCATGGTTTCCATCTCTTTCTGCTCTGCTTTCAATGGAAAAAATAGGCACTTAAGTACTTTAGTTTCGAATTTGGAGGAGGAGTCTTAAAAAATCGATGAGGCACATGTAATGGTCCTCTACTTTGTAGGTGACTTATCTTATGCTTTTGATGGCCCTATCCAATCTTCCCCACCACTTCAATGTCTAATGGACTTTCCTTAAACAACTTCTATCACCTTAATCAATCAACCTCTCGAGATTCGAATAAACTATTGTAGGTCATCATTCTTCAAACTGTATCAATATGCCTATTCCCTTCCACCAATCATAAGTCACATTATTTGGAGGAGGAGTCTTAAAAAATCTGTGAGGCACATGTAATGGTCCTCTACTTTGTAGGTGACTTATCTTATGCTTTTGATGGCCTATCCAATCTTCCCCACCACTTCAATGTCTAATGGACTTTCCTTAAACAACTTCTATCACCTTAATCAATCAACCTCTCGAGATTCGAATAGACTATTGTAGGTCATCATTCTTCAAACTGTATCAATATGCCTATCCCTTCCACCAATCATAAGTCACATTATTTCAAGTGGCTAGATAAAGTTAGTTACGCTTATAGGAATCATTGGAAGAAGATCAACATCTTTGATTTCATCTAACTTTCTCAATGTGACATTTCTTTCCTCAACTTAGGGATCCTTGCCTTGATCGTTAATCTCTTGAACAAAGGCATTAATCATTAGTGAAAAAATGGATTTTATGACAACTTATTATGATGAATATAGTCCACCTGCCATAATAAGTAAAACGATGACAAAATTGTAAATATGAAGAAACATTCTATGAGTTATCAGTAGAACCAACAAAAATTGGAAGTAGTGAAAAATTTATAATAAATTACAAGATTTTGTATGTCGATTGTACTTAAAACCAACACAAAAAGTAAGAGCAATGACAATTTTGTAATAAGGATATACCACTTTTTATGTTGGTTATCAGTATAATAGAGAGAGGTATTAAATGATATTAGTGGCAATTTTATAATAAAGTACAACATTATTATGTATTTTAATTTACAATACACATATTATCCATGTAGATGCTCTCACTCTTGTTATTTTCAATACAAATTTTTTTAAAATTACTAACAAAATTTTATTGACAAAAATTAACATGGTAAATTTAAATTACCAACAAATTTTAAAATTTTAATTATCGACAAATTTTATCAATGAATTTTACCTATGAATTCAAATCTGTTGGTAATGCATATTTCACTTATTGACGAAAAAAAATATGTCGATAAATAAAATATGCATTACCGATGAAAAAATCATTGATAAATCCGTCGATAAATGAAATATACATTACCGACAGGAAAAAAAGGTCTATAAACACCAACAAAAAAATTCATGAGTAAAAGGAACACAAATTTTCTCGTCCATTTTTTTGTCTCTATCTATGAGACACATGATTTCCTTCTTTCTCTGAGGTCTTCATCTTCTTTTTTTCTTGTGCGAGACTGACCTTATCTTCTCCCGTTTCCTCCATCTCAACTCAGACCACCGCAACTACAAGCTCATTTGACACACTTCTATCTCCGTTGAATCAGGTCATTGTCTTTATCTCAGCCGACGTCATCACATTTGAGGTCAGTCAGTCCATTTTTCTTCTTCTCTAACATGCGTAGGAGATAGGCAATGCCTCTATTCTTCCTCTTTCATGCAATAATGCATACAAGCACTGTCACCACCACACAATGTTGTCGTTGTTCGCTCTAAGTCCAGCCAAAGGCACTGTTTATCACTACTCTTACTATCAGAGACGCAATCTGAACTATTTGGCATGAACCTCAACAAAGTTTTTCCCAAATTTTATCAAAGTTTGTAATGAAGGATTCAAGTGGATTGAAGATATTTTGTTTGAAATGTGTTCATTCTTCAGGATTGGTAAAAATAAAAGAAAGACAATAGGAAAAAATATGAACCAGATCGTGATATTTAGCGATGAATTTTATTGACGAATTTTTTTGTCAATAATTATCGAAGACTTTATCGATGGATTTTTTTCGTCGATAATTATCGACAAATTTATTGATGGAAAAATTTGTCGATCTACCGTCGAAATAGAAATTTCGATGGTAAAATTTCTGTAAAATTAACCGACGATACTTTTACCAACAGATTTTTTATGGTTGATAAACTGTCGATAATTTTAATTTACCTATCAATTTTATGCATTATTGAAGGATTTTGACCATCGATAATATAAATTTTTCTTGTAGTGGAGGTTTCGTTCCCACAAAGGTTGTGGTGATTGTTTTTGGTAAGTTCCTTCCAAATCTTTCCTTCTCGATATGTGTTCTTTGTTTGGGTATTTGGTTCATGCACATTTGTAAATTTCATTTGGGTATTTCGCAGATGTTGTGTTCTTCACGGTATTTTCGATCTTCTCCCAAAGTTCGTCCATTTCTTTGTGTTTCAATAATCGTTGATGACACTACAAAAATTCATGAAATTACCGATGAAAATTTACCGACATTATAAGTTCGTCGGTAAATTTGAGTTACCTACAAATTTTACAAACAGATGTCAAAATTTTAATTACCGACAATTTTTATTGACACATTCCTTATGTAAAAATTTGTCAATAATATATATTTCACTTATTGACAGGAAAATTCATCGATAAATTCATCAGTAAAAAAATATGCATTACTAATGTAACATCCCAAAATACAGTCTAAAACTATATAATAGAATAATGACATTAAGTAATATTACAGCTCAATCTTACATACTAGAGAAGTAAGCTTATGGCCGAACGACCTTACAGAAAGAAATAGAAAATTTAAAACCGAACAACATAAGCAGTTTCTGACCGAACAGTTTACAAAAGACTATACCGAACGATCCTACCAAAAGAAGAAGGAAAAGATGATTGAACGATCATCTCAAAACTAAGCTAATAAATTGACCGAACGGTTCTACTGTTCGGTCTTAACTTCTACCTCGACTAAGTTATCTTCCTTCAGCGCTTCTTTCAACAGCTCGTCTCCATCTACTCACATCTACATGGATGATCATTGCAACAGAAAGACAACCGAACGTACAAAATAGACAAGACAAAAAGACATAGGGTAAGCTTATGTAATTTAATTCATGTATAAACATATATTTCACATAATCAAAACCAAACAAGATAATTCATCACTCGTTCACACAAAGCCTAATACTAGACTGACTATTCGGACTGTATGAATTCTGTGTAGCTACGACGTTTGTGCACCCGGGTGATGTAGTAACTGGGATACCCTCAACAGCTGCCACCCGAGGTTAGTCCTATCTGTCCAAATTAACCATAAGGACTAGGACCTCCTGCCGTTCCCACACATGACTTACCCTCATCTACGTGAGGACGAGTAATCACGGAACATCAGGATGAACCGCCAGCTTAGCATGCCCACATTCGTACTTTACCAAATTCCAATATACATTCATGAGCTATTCCTTCCCGGAACGCTCGTCCATAATTCAAGTACATTTCATATACATCATATTCCATCGTCTTCCATTTTCAAACTTCCATTTTAACTAAGATCACTTAAGATACAAAAATATCGAACGTTCACTTTTAATCCTTAACGAGACCGAACACTTGGACTGAGACCGAAAGGTTTCCCAGTTTCATAATAGATCAAAACTGAGGGAGAATTACCTTCGGGATTGGGAAGAAGACCGAGTACAACCATATTTCACAAGAAAGAATAGAAACGAATGTTATTTACAAAGTGAGCCAATTTAATGAACTGACCCTTGAGAGTTGAAACCGAACGCCGACAAGCCCAGACCAAGTACTAAGACTCTAGGCCGAAACCAATGGGGGACAAACACTTCAAGACGTTCAAAAACTAATACATCGGATAATCACATGAAGAAACTGAACGCTTATAAATACTTAGCTTATTTGAACTTAACATCAGGAAACTGAATGCCAGTCAAGGACCGAACACGGTAGAGAGAGTATAATATTGAATTTAGACGAACGCTATTTTCATCAAGGTAGTTTATAGAAAAGAGAAATGAGCGCTTGGTGTAAGACCCAACACTAAATAGTACGAACGCTTGGTGAATATAGGATATCAGTGACTAATGTTCAAGAACGAACGTACTACTACACAGATATACTTAGTTTTATTTTAAAATACCAAGAAAAAGATATCCTTGGTGGAACGCCTGTACGCAAATTGTACTAGACGAAGACGCTCGTCCTCAACATAAATTCTTTTCAAATGAAAGAATCCCGTTCTAAACGAGTCCCCTATAAAAACCGAACGGTCAAAGACCATTCAGTAACAAACACACAATATCTTAGGTGTCGGAACAATCGGTACCGTTATAGAGTCGCGCAGCGGAATAAAATATAGATAGCGGAAAGCGTGTAACGATCACAACACAAGTTAAAATATGTGCTAAGAGTTTAGGGATCAAGAAAATCAACACATAATTTTTATCCTGGTTCGAATCAAAAGATTCTACGTCCAGTCGTTAATCACTATAAATAGTGATTAACCTTTTTCACTAAAAATATAGTTTGCAGATTACAATCAGATAATCAAAATAAGCAAAGAATAGAAAACACCTTCCTTCGACAAACGAACGGAAGAACCTGCTCAGCCAACTTGAAGAGAACCGCTCCGACCTTTGACACACAAAACGCGAGCTTCTCCTATTCACAAGACCAGGCAAGAGCACTCTATCACTTTGAGAACTTCCTCAGACAAACTGTATTCTCAAAATGGCATAGATCCTTTTCACTCACAGAGAGCTTCCCTTAGGCACAAAGCTCTAATACTCTCAATTGAAAAGTTATTTCTAAGAGCTGTGAAGACCTCTATTTATAAGCCTAGTTTCGTGCAGGGTCAAAAACTGAAAAAACATCTCCCAACTGCCACTGATAATCGATTATCATAAGTGATAATCGATTATTTGTGTCCGTTATGGGGTTTTCAAAATGGTGATAATCGATTATCCTGAGCAATAATCGATTATTCCAGAGACTTGGACAGAATTAAACAAAACAGTGATAATCGATTATTCTGTGTAATAATCGATTATTTGCGCAAGCAACTCTCTTCTAAACTGGCTTGTGATAATCGATTATTCCTCTTGATAATCGATTATTTGTGCAATGACTCACTAAATATGAAAACTTCTAAGAGTTTTTACATCATTACATTTTATCCTATACATTTGTTTCTACAAAATGCGTTTAACAAAGATGCATTTAGAGTCTTCAATTCTTCAGCTTTTATCATCATCAAAATTTCACTGTAGCTTCAAGATACCAATGCTCCTCATTGGTAACATTAGGGAAATTTCATACTTAGAAATCATTTATCTCAATTCATTTCTCAACATCTATTTTCATAAAATTAAACACCCATACCATAGTAAATAATCATACTTCATATAGTCCAAACATATCAACAATCATACTTCATATTAATTCATCAACTCAACGAACGTACATGCAATTCAAACAACATACAAATTAAATCATATAAGCTTCCCTTACCTCTAATGTGAGCGAACGTTCAACAATGCAGAAATCTATCTCCTCACTACTGAAATCTTTAGAGTTCGACGATCACCTCTTACAAACTAAACCAAACAGGAAAAACAGAAATACTCAAAACAAAGTGGCCTATTCATGCAACCAAGAATCTGGGTTTGCATGTGTAAGAAGAACGAACGTTCTAAAGAGAAAATGACTTACCAGTTTCAAAACCAAAAACTGATCGGTTCAACTGGAAGCTCTTGACGCCAGGAGTGTTCCAACGGTGTCTGAGTGATGATTGGAGAAGAGAAAGTGATAGTTTTGTAGAGAGAAGGAAAAGCTTTTAGAGAGAAGGAGGAGAAAAATGAAGTTTCAGAGTTTGGAAGAGAGGTTGCATGCAGAGAGTGACGTGAGTTTTGAAAAACTAAGTTTTTCTTTCCACGTCAAAAACGGACGTCCGCTCATCTGCCAACACCTGTCCTCCACCAACTGAGTGTCGAGCCCTTCGCTTGACACATGGAATCCACCAAAAAGGCACGTGCGTGGATTTAAGTGGTTCTGACAACTAACATATTTTTTCCATTGATACATTTGTCGATAATTATCATCAGAAAATTTCACTGATAAATTCATTGGTAAATGAAATCTTTATTATCGATGAAAAAATATGTCAATAAATCTATTGATAAAAATATGGTAAATTTTCAACCCAAATTTTGCGTTCACTGTCAATATATTTTCATATTTTGTTGATAAAAAAATGCAAAAACAGAATGTGAAAATAGAATACAAAAATCGAGCATCGTCCTTGTCCTTTGTCGTTGTCCTTTGCCGTCAACTGAGCTCATCACGCCAGAGATCAAGCAGGTCACAAACGTGATCGACAAGATCTTCTTATGTCCCTTCCACGATATCATTGTTTCACTGACCCAAATAAATTAGTTGGATTTGTTGGACTAATGGTTATTTAGAGACTATGAGTGCTTTGTTGGTGGTAGAACTCACGAAAATAGAAAAATCAAAGAAGAAGAGAAAGGAGAAAAGGAAAGAAAATGAACCAAATAACGATATTTACCGATGGTTTTTTCGTCGATAATTACAAATAAATTTTTCATCAATAATTTCTAACACATTTATCTACAAAATAATCCATTAATAATTACTGGTGGATCAAAATTTTCATCAATAAAATTTATCGATAATATTTTTACCAATAGATTTTTAATTGTCAATAAACCATTAATAATTTTAATTTATCAACATAATTTATATATCATTGATAAATTTTAATTGTTGATAATATCAAATCTTCTTATAAATATTTATAAAAAGCAAGAACATGTTGAAAGCAATTTTTAATCACTTTATCATCACGTTGTATAAATGTATACACATACACTGTAGCTTTTTAAGATTTTAATGGGTGAGTGAAAGGAAACATAACAGGGAGTGTGCCTAATATCCATCATGGAAACATATTTTAGGTTCTCTGCAGCCATATTTTTCAACACCACTTTAACTTTGGCCAACAAAGTCCAGTCAAAAAGATGAATGGCCAACTAATATTTTGTAAATTTGTTTGTGATGATTCGATACAGACAATCATTCACTGCAAAATTATCAAAGTGCCTTTCTAACATGTCAATGCCATATTCAATTCATTCAATATAGGTCCTCCACTCTAGTATGTGCTTTAACAGTAGCCACATATGCATTGTGGAAAATGTTGTCCAACTCTAAAACTATATCTATATAGAAAATGAATTGAGTAGATAATGAATTTCAGTGCGATAACATGTTCAAAACTTCAGATTCTCAAATTATATGAGATGATAGATATGTACTCATTAGACTCATGAAACTTTACTACATGAGTGCAAGTACATGTAAAATTCCATGATTGGGGACCACACTCCACAAAGGAGTTATCTACTGGCAGGAAATTATTCTAATCCAATCATTCATAAGAATGATTAATACAAATAAGAATTTCTATATGTACAAAAGTTATAATTAAGGTTTAGTAGATTAAAAATCTAGTTCTTATAAATTTAGCTTCGTATCAAGTAAAAAAAACAGGTTAAACAATATGTAAAAAAAATATTATAAATTCATTTCTTATGATTTTGGATAAGAGGTATTAATTCATTATATAAATTTAACTCATATGTTATTTTTGTTTAATTTCTCCAATAAATCTCCTTGTGTTCTATCAATTTCAACTACTTTTTCTCATTCTACCTTTAATTATCTAATAAATTAAATTTCAATTAATCAATTATCACTCAATACTATCATATTTCTTAATATAATTTTTCCCAAAATATTATTACATTAATTTAGTAAATGTAAAAATAAATTATATAAAAAAATTATTTTATTAGAACAATGAATTACTTGTTAATTTAACATTTTAAAACTTTAACTTCATTCCAAGAGTAATAGTTAACATTTTTATTTTTTATCATCAAATTTATAACATCAAACCAAAGATAAAAAAAATTAATTTTAAATTCATATCACAATACCAGTATTATAAAATAAAAGAACATTCAGTTTTAAACTTTTTTTATTTTTTTAGATTAAATCAATTAAAATTGAATCTCAACATTATTATTACTTACTTTACATTATTTTTTATAATTTTAATTTTAATTTTTTATTTTATTTATTTATTTCAAAAAATATTTTTTTTCAAAGTTCAATTTTCAGAGTTTGAGTATTTGACAGGCAGAAGATAAAAAAGACTAGTTGAAAATTTCTGAGATTAGTAAACAAATCTATTTCAAAGAATTTATATTGGATCTAATGTGGGAAGTATATAGAAGGACAGAGTTTAGCAGATAAGTGGACATAAATAAATAAATAAATAAATAAATATTTAAATTTAAATAAAAAAGTGATTGAGATGGATTATAGGCTAAAAAATGATTTGACAGTTTAAAATAATAAATTAGAAAAACACTAATAATTTTGGCCAAAAAAGTCAAAAAGAGAGCAGAAAGTTGTTCGCTTGTACAGTGACGTTCTGTTAGACAGAAAGCTGTGTTTTTGTTCAAACTTGTAAGTATTAGTCCACACCTGTCTCTGTAACTTTCAGTGTTCAGACTACAGAAATTAGAACCCTATTTTCAACTACTCTTTATTTGTTTTTCTTTTGGCTTAGTGGTTGACCCAAAGTCCTACATTTTTGTCTGTGGCCTCAAATTTCTTAATCATTTTCGGTGATTACTGTATTTCCAATCATATTTTAAATTTTCACAATTCGATTATTTTATTTCTTACAATTCTTTTAAATGATAATTTTTCATCCATGAATTTTGTAAGCATAACATAATTAATAGGCTAAAAGGATCTTCATCCTCCTTGTTTCTTTTACATGAGATTTTAGTACTTTTTTTTCACTTATATTAAGAAAATCTGTAATTTAGATTTAAATATTTAGTTTTATGTACATTTGACTTTTGTTTTACCTTTCAGTTTAATAAATTAATTTTTTATTATACCTTAGATTAAACTGATGCAACATCAATTAAAAGTATAAATACAAAAATTGCGGAAATTAATTAAGAGATATAAAACGCATATTTTTAATTGAAGAAAAAATTGATATAATAGTTAAATTTTTTATATAAGTATAAAAATACAAAATTCATTTTAATTGTTGTAAAATTGACATAGATAAGGAAATAACACAATATTGTAAATACGTAAAATTATGAAATTTAATTAATTTAACTATATAAAATCAAGGGATATTTCCTTTTATATATATATATATATATATATATATATATATATATATATATATATATATATTGTAATTTAATTGTATTATAATCAATATAATAACCTCAAGATATTTTTTTATACTAAAAGTGTTGTGTGTTAAGATATATTTTTATATCGAAAATATTATGTGCTTATAATAAAGATGTTTATATGAATTGAGAAAAATCTAATTATCAAAGTCAAACTTAAATTTAACTCAACTTCATAAAATTGATTTTATAATATAAGGTTTGTTCCTACTTATATAACAAGATTTGGTCTTATTTATAATATATGTAAAATCTTCAAAACACACTTTCGAACAAAAGCATCGTACATTCATGCTAAGGATATTGAGCATGATAATCAATGAAGGACCATTATAGATGTCACAATCAATCCAAATCTCAACTAAGATAAATTTTTAATGATACAGTGAATCCAAATCTCAACTAAGATAAATTCTTAATGACACAAGTGTAAAAGAGACCTTTTATGTCAAGTCTACAAAATATACTATAAGGGTTATTTTAGCATCATAGTTGCAAGCAACATAGAAAATATAAGTTTTTATGACGTCGTGAAAGACCTGACATCATAAGTTTCAACTTATTATGTCATATGCACAAATATACATCATAGTAAGTCCAACTTACTATGATAGGTGTTGATAGACCAAACATATTAAGTTCTCCTTCTCCATACTAGTATAGTATCTAATCATTCATCTCCCTTTTTACTACCTATCATACATAAATAATGTAGTCCCCCGCCTTTCTTTCTTCTTCATTTTAAAGCCATTGGTTTGGAATTGACATTAGCCTCTCTAACATTTTGCCTTCACATTAGCTCCAAAACAATGGGGATTGCCCCACCATCATCTAGAACTCCTTCATTATCAAGTGTCTCCCCGTGGCAACCTCCCACAAATTCTCCCATTCATTTACCCCTGAGAATGACTATAAACCTTAAGAAGTTGAAGCAAGTTTGAATATAAATTTTAGGGTTTAATAACTTAGCTCTTTTTGATAATGCAATAATGGAGGAAGAAACCCACAATAAAATTTATGGGAATGTAAGACACCTAAAATTGAGATAGGAAGCCTTTGTTGCAAACTACTTGAGAGATAATATGAAGAGGAGAAGTAATTTGTTTCAAAGAAAATGAGAATAGGGATTCAAACATAATGTGACAAGTATCAAATTAACAAATATAGTAAATGTATATTATTACAAGTGTAACATCCCAATATCTCACGCTGGATAATTCATAATTTATATATTGTAACATTACATTTACGGTAATATCCCGTAATCTCACACTTATAAATTCATAGATAATATATGTCTACACATATTTTAAACTCAGATTTCAACTATAAACTCATAAATATAATTCGAATTCTTCTAGCTTATTCTTCTGTCTCTCTCTTCATTGGCATTGGATCAGACGACATTCCTTCATCTGCTCCCGTATAACGAATCATACGATCATCGCACATACCCAAACAAAACAAACACAAACAAGTAGGGTGAGCTAACATGCAACAAATCATTTATAAAACATGTATAATTACCTTGATATAAACATCATATAATAATTATGTTCGACACTCTCATACCACAATTCCTATTAGACACTTGTCTCACAATACCCAATAGACACCACAATACCCAATAGACACTCATCCGGATGATACGTTGATGAGCGGTCACGGGAGGTTATGCACTTGTAATGACTTCTACTTCTTTTTACAAATACACTTCCAAAATACTTCATACCATTCACAAGGTTAATCCCCTCACTATGTCCAAAACCGGCACATAGACCAGGACCTCCTGCTCCTCTCACCACATAATTCATCCCTCTCTACTTGAGACTAGATGATTATTAGAGTATCAGGATAACCTCCAACTACGGGACCCTCAACATCAACATATACACAAATACCATAATATTACTGAATCTCTCCACGAGACTCATGCCATACTCATATTCCTCAACTCACATTATACCCCTACAAAATCTCCCCATAATACTCATAACATGTTCAGATGCATAAATTCAAATGCAATATAATAAAATACAATCATCGCATAAATCACACAAACTCAATATATTGCATAATAATTTAACAGTACTCAATCTGTTCAATAGGATTTAAGTTAAAAACTTGTCGAGTAGACTTCCAGGAAAGAGAGGTGCGTCACAATGGACAACTTAAGTACCAAGTCTTTCCTTAGCCAAAGTGTTCCTCAACTAGTTTTTAACAAATTTCTTATTTACAGATTCAAAACAACAGCATATAATATTTATACCGAATTTCAACATAGATAAACATACAGTAAACATTAACAATATTCACACAGAATTTTAATATATGAATAGTAATAAAATAATACTAAATCATAATATAAAAGCATAGAACTATTAAATCATAAAAAAAAAAAACATAGAAAGGTTAGCTCCCCTACCTCTATTCCAGACGTCTCTTGCTCTGAATTTATTTCTCCGAAACCTTTCAGAACCTCTACCCTTCTTGCAACTAAAAATTTCTCTCTAACTTTCTCTCACTTGATTTCTCTTCTCTTGGTGCAGAATACCCTTCCCTCCCATGGCTATTTATAGTAAAAAAAATTTTACTATTCATTAATATTTTAATATTATTTATTATTTTAATATTATTTAAAAAATAATATTTTAATCATTTACTCACCAAATCTGATCCTAGTTTCTTCCATATTAAGAAATCCTAATTTCTTCCATGCTAAGGAATCCTAATGCTGAAAATTTATTTTTACTATTCACTTTTTACTATTTACTATTTACTTTTTACTATTCAATTTAAAAAATTTACTAAATAAGTTACCAAAAATTTGAACCTCTCCTTCTAAAATTACTAAAATTTTATATCCAAAATTTACATTTTTCTATCCATTAAAATTATTATTACTAATAAAATACTAAAATTTACTACTATAAATATTTTCTTTTTCATGGGTCTTACAACAAGTCGCTCAATAATCGACATAATAATATTTTTTTATAATTAAAATTGTGTCATTGCGCCTACTTATTATGACATGTCTTCTTACACCAGTCATAATCAATTTAATTTTTATTACAAAGTTGCCATAAGTCAACTTATTATGACAAGTAAACCTACACTTATCATAATAAGTTTAACATTTTATTGCAAAATTGTTATTGATCAACTTATTATAAAAGGTGCATTACACTTGTCATAATAATTGTCTTTTATTTGTATTTTTCCATTAGTATAACGTTAATACTATATTAGGAATAATATCATATTAATATTGATTGTTAATAAAATTAATGTAGTATTGTATGTTGTTCATTTTAGGGCACAAATAATGAACATTTTCATTTTTTTTTGTTTTTGTTTTTCTATTTCATTGTCTTGCACCATTTTCATATTTCATATTCATTTTGGTAGGTTGTATGAAAACAAGAAAAAACATAAGAGAGAGTTAAATTGTAATTTTAATTTGTTTCAATTTTTTTTTTTCAAAATCGTTTGATGATGAATACTTAGACAATACTTGTATATTAGAATTGATCATCTAATGAATTTTGCATCCAATGAAATGAAACTTGAAACTTTAGCGCTGGACTAATTTACTTGTTCAAAGTATTTTGGACACATATTTTAACAATAAATCTCCTTCCAAAATTAGGACAGTTAATAATAAGGTAATGTGAATAGATAATGAGAAAGAAAGATATATTATGAAACATTATTTAATTATCGCCAAAAATAATTTTTTTAGCAAATTGTGATTGTTGGTAAATATCTATGGGTAAATTTGTTAGAAAAATTCATTGGTAATCTAAAATTATTATTACTGACGAATTTTTATGTCAATAAAATACAATTTTTATTACCTACGAATTCTTTTATCAATAAATTATTATTAAATTGAGCATAATATTTAAGCCTTAATTAGTAATTTGGTCTATATATTTAGACATTTGATTTCTTTTGGTCTTTATATTTGTTTTTATTACTCAATCAAGCCCAATTCTCGATGAATTTATCGACAAAGTTTACCATAATTTAGTGTCATTTTGTTGACAAAAAAATGGTCGATAGTAATAATTATATATTACCAATGGATTTTTCCGATGAAATTTACTGATATATATTTATTGACGGCCAAAATTTGTCAATAAATCTTTTTTGTTGATAAAATTATGTCATTAGTTGAAGAATTTCTTGTAGTGATGGTAGGTTAAATTTGTAAGTATACCTTAAAAAAAGGTTTGCATGCTACTTTTCATATCAATTCTTCTCCTTAATCAATGTGAAAATCTTTATATGAGCTTTTTTTTATAATATTTATAAGAACATTTTACATCGATTTTATGCATTGAGTTCTTTCTAGGGGAGACACCATTAACAACAATTAGTCATGAAGAAACATATATTAAAAATTATGATACCACCTTCTAATCAAACCTTCACCTTGGAATAATTAGTTTGTCTCTTTGTACGTTATTTGTCTTGCTCAATTTTTTGCAATGTCAGACTCACACTTGCATTTTTAACCATCTTTTTCTCAAGTGGAGTTCCTTTCACAATGGTACATTCTCCCCCTAGTGAAAGTAATGAATCTTACTTGTATAGTCATTTACCATGATGAAACTGATGGTTCCTTCTCCAAGCAAGGTGCGCCTAGTGTAAGCTTGTGGGAATAAATGATAGGATATAGTGAAGGTGGTATTGTGTTTCCAGTGCTCTGAAGATAGGATAGATCAATTCAAGAGGAAGGGTAACTAGAGAAAATCTAAAAGGGATGTTCTAGCCTTAACTTTGGAGACAAGTATAATGACACAATATTTTGGTAGCATTTCAATACTAATCTCAAAGTGATTTTTACATGAAAGAGCGCCTTTTTTAATAACCAAGGAAACCTAGAGTTGTTTTAAAAAAGGAGAAGCAAAACACTAAAAACTTTAACTTGGAGACTACTCTACCTATGGGGACCACAAGTATTATGCTTCTTGAAAGATTTTCCACATGGCAAGATGTCTCTCTCCATACAAAGGGCACATAAAGGAGAAGCTTGGGAAGCAAGGTTACGTACCAAACTAGGGTAAAAACCCTAAATTCATCTAGCTCCTTAAGGCCCATTTCCTCCAGGCCTAAAATCCGACATTACAAGCTCAAGGCCCAAAGAAATCAGTATACTACTACATCCATAATACAAACCCAAAAGAAACCCACTTTACTAAGAAAAATAAATCATTGGCCTATGAGAAAAAAGAAATAAGAGCTTAAGCCCGCCTATTGTAGATGAAGTCCACTATTATGATATGTTCTTGGCCATGGCTCTTGTGGATAGTCCCTTGGAAGGGGTTTGCTATCAGGAACAACTTGTTTGAAACTTTTATCAAGAGATGTTTGACTTGTTTGAGCCAATATCAAGGTGAATCATCTATAACAATATATAATGAATAAACTCATAAAAAAATACCTCTAACCTAAAATCAAAAGTCAATGTTGTACTATATGGCACGACTACCAAAGAGCATTTCTTTGCAAAATCAAGTGAGCTGCTAATATTGGCTCAGAACTTCAATCTCAGAGGAGTATTGTCAGGGTAGAGACCTTAAGGCTGAAAACTTAAAATTGTGACTATGAACTCAAAATAAGGAACTTTGAAACATAGCAGCACTCATAAGCAACTCCCTTCCAAAACTAAAAAATACTTTACCACAAAAAATAGACCTTGGTAGAATTCAAATTGTGTCAAAGCTTGATAGATATTATTATAAATATAGTTATTGCTTTAAATACAAGATTATTTATGCTAAGCATGATCAAAGAGATTGGGCCTACACCAAATTCGAGAATGAACCAGGGCCTATCATCATCACTAAAAGAGAGTTACTCCCTCCACCACCACACAATACTTCCTGCACCTCCGCATTCCTCTTTTGACCTTCAGTAATATTTAAACGGATGTGAATATGCGTTGGATTCTTAAACAGATGTCAACATCCGTGCACGAATATTGACATCCGTTGAACCAGAATAAATCATTGAGAAGATTAAAGTCCATCGACATCTGTTGAACCAAAATAAATCATTGAGAAGCTTAAAGTCCTCATCAATTATAACATGGTCTTCAAGAGAGAAAGCTCGTGCTGCACCCCTAGCTAACAAAACCAAAAGGAACCCATCAAAATAAGTCTTCATTACATCAGTTATTACATGCGTTATTACTCTCTCATGCATAGTGAACAATATTATCTTCAAGCATTGGTTAAGCTCCTCACGAAAAGGCTCAATTCTAGTTGATGAAACTTAAGCTCCCCAAGAAAAAGGCTCAATTCTAGTGGATGAAACTTCACCAACATACAGGCCATCCCAAAGAACATGGCGGAGATCCTGGAAAATCACTTTGTATGCCATGGTTTCGGAGAGTTGACGGATACCTTCCACAGAAGCAGCTTTAGAAAGCTTGAACTTCAACCTCTTCTCCATACCATCCTTTGTCGTGGATTTAGAATTCCTAAGACGTTAGTGGTCCTCCTTTCTAAAGCCTTTATCCCTATGCCAATGTCGCATGGTATTTATGTGAACACAAAACTCACTACAAAAAAGAAGGGCATTACTGAAGGCCAGAAGCCCTCGGAAACAGCCCAAAACCGTCGGTAAAAGGTAATTACTGAAGGCTTATCGACGGCTAAAGAGCCCTCGGTAAATCCCTTGTCGCTAACATTTACCAAGGGCTTTTGCCCTTCGGTAATTACCAAGGGCCAAAAGCCCTCGGTAATTACCGAAGGGCAAAAGCCTTCAGTAATTTCCGAAGGGCGAATTTTTTGTTGTCCAGTAACCAATTATGGTGTAGTTTATGATCTGCTTTGGTGCTAATTTCGTGTGATTTTTTATTACTCTCCTGCATTGTGGTTCAATCCAGTAGCTTCAATGTTACCAAAACAGTGTTTCTCAATCTGTTTTGAAGTACCATCAAAATTACTTTAAACTTTCAATCATCCAAGTATATTAGATGTTGTTTGTACTTTACTGTTGTATATTACATAACCTTTTTATTTAGACTAAACTAACTGCAAAATCTACTGCTAGAGCTACATCTACTTAAATCTAGAGCTAAAGACACTATTGGCAATCTATGTTAAAGAAATAAAGCTAAGAAGTTAAGTAAATCAACAAAGAATTGAATGAAATGTGAAACAGAGTCAAGAAAGAACCTAAAAGTACCTAAACAATATTACCTAAGCTATAAACAATCTAAACAAAGCAACACAGAACAGAATGTAACCAAAAAGAATCTAAACAAAGCACAACATTATCGCTCTGATCAAGTGATAATTCTGACCGTTTTGATACAGGAGACGGCAAAGCACTGCTAAAATCTCAAATTTAAGCTAAAATCTCAGTACTGTAAGCTTGAATTAAAGCACCATAATAAAAGAAACAAAAACTACTAATAACAGATTTAAAACATTTACCTCTTTCTTTCTGTTTCAACAGGAAAATTGATTGTAAATTTGCAAAGGGATGCAAGAAAGGAGTTTAAAGGTTCTACAGCTCGCAGAATACCACAAGCCTGCGAAAGTTTTCAATCCAATATCATTTTAAGTTCAAAGTTGATTCCAGATGTCATGTATATAATAAATTTAATATATATAATATATATATATATATATATATTATATATATATATATATATATATATATATATATATATTTCAAGGCAGAACTGACTTACTTGAGTAAATGCCTGGTATCCCTTTAATATTTCTAAAACAATGGCCTCTCCACGTGACCTTCAAATTAACCTCAAGTCAAATGTTAAGAAATATATTGAAATCATAACAAACAATATGTGGTTAATTAAGATTAATTGTAACCAGGATGGTACAAAAATATCTTAGAGCACTAAACTACGTTTTATATGATAAAATTACTCCAAAAATCCAGCAGATTATCAAGATCTGACCATGTTCAAATTTAGAATTTCATATGAATCAGAAAGAAGCTTAGGTGCTTTAGCTCTATGACTCGATTCTAAAATAACACTAATCATGCTTATTCAAACATGCAGAATTATACAACACAGACAAACCACAGATATATACAGATCAAACATGCAAAATTAGAATTTAACAAGAAATATGTACAACAGAATCAAGAAAACTAAACACAACATGTACAAGAATAAAGCTGGAAAAAGAAAACTAAAACTACAAGCTACACTAAAAAGAAAATTTGTTCAAATAGGCCACTCTTTTCTTATAAACTAAAACTAAAACTACAAACTAAAACTACAAGCCACTCTTTTCAGTAGTGTCTCCATGGCTTCCTTGCCTTCCTCCTTCCCAACTCTCTACTGCAGCAACATCTCTCCTTCCACTGGCAGCTGTTGTGTGTGTGGCACTAGGCTGGAGATCTTTCCAAACCTTTCTGCACTTTTCTCCTCCCAAATAATTGCCTTAGTGTTTTTAGCATTCTTTGCTTCCTTTAACTCTGCACAACAATCAAGTTCAAAGTTAGGTGCATCTGTTAGGACTCTTAGTTCTGGCTGTGTAACAGAATTTATCTCAGTGCAAATGGAGCAAGAACCAGATTCACAATCACATCTGAAATTTTCAGAAAACTGTGTTAGATCAAAGTTTAGTCCTAACTCTATAAGGTTCTCAGATTCCACAGTTTCCATCTCAAAATCATTACTAACATATGCACCATCAGCAGAATCAAAGGTTAATTCAAAGCTATTATCACTCAAAATTTCATCAAGGCAATTATGTACATTTGACTTTAAAACAACATTTATACCAATGGGTTCAATGGCTGAAATTGAATTAAGAAGTTTAGCATTATCATTCAAAACTGTATCAGTTTCAATCATAGACTCTATAGCATCAATGTGCAGCAAATCACAGGAATTTAAATGCATAAACAGCTCAGGCAAAGCAATTGGAATTTCAAAGTTAAATAAACCTGCGCTGGCTCATTGAAAATGTCTTTACTAATAACAGCAGATTCATCAATTAAGTCAGCACAATCCACAAAACTATCATCAAATTCAGTGCACACATCATGAAGAATATCAGCAGTTTTAATATGTTCTACAACAAAAATTTCATCCAGCAATTCAGAACAACCAGGTATAATAGCAAGAATATCAGGAAGGGTTTCTCAAGTTCAGCATGCATGAGATTATCAAAACTAGTTTGCACCTCACTAGCTGCCTCATCATGATTCTCACCAATGGCATCAGAGAGTGTGGGAAAATAAGAGAGTGTGGGAAACAAAAACAAAAAATGCTTCAGAATCATGAAACAAAAAACGCACACGCTAATCATAAAATCCAAACTGTCACACACCAGTTACAGTGCCACAAAAACAAAAAATGCTTCAGAATCATGAAACAAATGCTACAACAAGTGGATTAAGAAATTCAAGCATTGATACATCGATTACTATTTTAATTTCAACTGAAGAAGGGATCTTCACAAGGAAAGATTAAAAATACGTACTGGTTGAGTATAGAGCACGCTCATTTTGAAGGCCAAGCTGCAAGTGGACAAAGACCTAGCCAAGCCAGAGATTCCGACGATGCTGAGAACAAGGCCGTGACAGCGGCGCATCCCACGACAGAGAGGTTGGACGGAGCCGAGCGAGCCGGAGGCGGAGAGCGCGTGGCGGGAGACGAGGTTCGTGCGGCGGGAGATGAGGTGCGTGCAGCGGAGGAGGCCGAGGAAGAGTGCCATGACGGTGTCTGCGATCTCCTCGGCGCGCGAGGTGTCGACGTGGACGAGGCGAAGACCGAGGTCAGCTGAAAGGGCGGAGTCGACGGCGTGGTCGCCGGAGTCGACGGCGTGGTCGCCAAAGCCGAGACAGAGGATGAGGTGGTAGGAACCGAGGCGGCGCTGGGCGGCGCGCGGGAGGTAGGCGAGGGAGTGCAGGAGGACCGCGACAGCAGACTCGATCTTGCCTTCGGAGAGGATTAAAGGTCGACTGCTGCTTGCTGTTTGGGTGGAGAAGTTTTAATGAAGACAAAATTTGGGAGAATGGATACCCAAATTCTAATTTCATAAAGTCGAACCTTGTACCGACGGGTATATTCCTTCGGTAAAATCACTACACCAATACCGAAGGTTAAAGTCCTTTGGTAATCACTGCACCAATACCGACGGTCAAAAGCCTTCGATAAATCAACTTTACCGAAGGCCCAAAGGCCTTCGAAAATACACCTTCGGTAATTAATCACTTTCTTGTAGTGACTTGGGTAATTCGAATGAAGGGTACACGATTATGAAATGATATACAATAAATATATACCACAGCCAGCTTTCGCCTTCAAAACGTATTGTTGGAGAGATTTGTCAAGAGCAAACATGAATTAAGGAAGCAAAATTGCATGCATGGGTATTATTGCAACATAAAGAATGCTTCCAAGGAGTCATCTATGATTCCTAGAATTTCAAGAGCGGAAGGAGCAAAGCATTCTTCATTTGCACCAAGAATCCACACCTACAAGAAAAAGAATAAATTGAGGAAGACGATTTTGAAATTACCAAAATGGTATATTTTTTTTTTAATTTCGAAATTAAGTAGGTCTGTCATATTACAAGTCTTCCCATAACAATTTTGCTAGATTTAATTTGAAGTCATGACATAACTACTTTCATTTTACGAAAATAAAGAATTCGTTTCATCATGCATGACAATAGTTTTTTTTTAATTTGCTAATTTGTTCCATTCCATCTTTAGTTTGCCTGTTATCTTGTACTTTTAAAAAAAATTCTCTTCTTGTAGATTGATTAGATTGCAAGCAATAAACCTCTTATTGTAGATTTTTGTCAAGACATTCTTCTAATGTATCCACTCTGTTCTTGATCCATGACTTGACCAGGTTGATAATTACAGTTTCGGCCTCAAAAGGACACATCTCCCTTATAACATATTTCCCACCATCGTCACTGTCAACTAAATCTTCCACTGTTATATGTACCAGATCTTTCTCCAATTTATCAGCAGCCATCAACGTTTGCACAATATCAGGAGTCAACTCCGTAACACTCTTCACATATTGCTTCAACTCATGACCATAACATACAAGAAGGGTAGCAACAACTGGATGTCATCTCTTCAGTTTGTCCTTCGACGGATGTCAATATCCGTGAACGGATGTTGACATCCGTTTAAGAATCCATATATTATTGAAGGGTAAAAGAGGAATGAGGAGGTGCAAAGAGCAAGTGTGTGTGGTGGATGAAGTAACTCTCTCACTAAAAATACAAGTAATTGGATAAGAGGTGATTCATAATTATGCATTTATTGATAGTAATTAGTTGAATTAAGAATTTACACTATTGCATAAATGCAATGACATTTTTGCAGTATTGGAAGTACATTTCACACGACACTAATAGCCCTATTGTTATTTGTTCTTGACAGTTTCTACATGCATTTACTACTTAGACATGTATAATATAAGATATACTTTGGTTTTTGGGTGAAAATGTATTGATAAACCTTAAAGACACTTTTTGTCTCCCTTTTTTCCTCTTTAGAAGAAGGATTGCGTAGGAAGAAGAGGATTTCAACATGAAGTTTTCCTCATGTGATGGATAGTAAAGATGGTCAGAAGGCCACATAAATGTCAAAACAATACTCTAGCAACATTATAGGTTTATTGATTGGCTAAAATCTATCCAGATTTTGAAAAGATGTAAATTGGTTTTCTTTAGTGATATAATGACCTCCTGTGACTTTAGAGATGCTTATGTTATACCTTTTGTTCCAACTTAACAGGGGTTGGAAATGTGCAACACTTTATACTTTTACTAATACTTTTCGACAAAAAGAAAGAAGAAAAGAAATGCCTAAGTGTCCTGATCGGACAAAAGATTACATATAAAATATTGGTTTAATACATCATTCGGTCCCTACTTTTGGAGGTTTGGTTCAAAGTGATCATACCTTTTAAAAAATTTCAATAAGGCCCATATTTCGTTAAAAAATGTTCAATAAGGTCCTTTTGGCTCACGACGTTAAAAACATAACGGTGCAAGTGCCACCGTGACCAAAACTGAGTGACCTGTGCAGTTTGATGAATACGTGGCAGGTATGATATATTTTACTGTGTAAATTTAAAAGAAATGATGTAATTATCATCCTTCTTGACTTCTCTCCTATTCTGAAAATCTCTGGGTTCAACAATGTGGTGAAAGTGGTATTCTGATCAGTGTTGGCTGTTGATTCCTTGAAGGTGAAATTGGAACAGTCTACATAAGTGAGGTAAGTGGTCTTAATCTACGCCTACTTACTTGACATTGTTGTTGTTGTATTTGGGGGTTAGGGTTTAATTATATTTTGTGTTAAATATACGTATTTTTTTAATCAAAATTGGTGTGTTGGGTGAGGCTACTTTACCATTGGTCGTGTCAAGTTCTGTGGCAAAATCAGATGTTGCAATACACAACAACATAAGGGAATTGCTGGCGCGTCTTCAGATCGGGCACTTGGAAGCAAAGCACCAAGCTATAGACAACGTGGTTGATGCCATGAAGGAAGATGAGAAGAACGTTTTAGCAGCTCTTGGTCAGAGCAACATTGCTGCTTTGGTTCAATTGCTTACAACTACCTCTGTCAGAATAAGAGAGAAAAAAGTTATTGTTATATGCTTGCTTGCAGAATCTAGTAGTTACGAAAATTGGCTAGTTTTTGAGGGAGTTCTGCCACCTCTTATAAGGCTTGTTGAATTTGGTAGTGCAGTGGACTCTTTAGGTGTTAAAGTCGGGATCTTTAGGTAAAGATGGATGCATCCCTCTCCTTGTCAAAATGCTTGAGGCTAAGTCAAACAGTGCTAGAGAGGTTGTTGCTCAAGCAATTGCAAGCCTGATGGTTGTGTCTCAGAATAGGAGAGAAGTCAAGAAGGATGATAATTACGTCATTTTTTTTTAAATTTACACAGTAAAATATATCATACCTGCCACATATTCATCAAACAGCACAAGTCACTCAGTTTTGGCCACGGTGACACTTGCACCGTTATGTTTTAACGTTGTGAGCCAAAAGGACCTTATTGAACATTTTTTAACGAAATATGAGGTCTTATTGAACTTTTTTAAAAGGTAGGATCACTAACCAAATCCCCAAAAATAGGGACCAAATGATATATTAAACCTAAAATATTTCACCAAAATTTATATTACATCGATTATGGAATAATTGATATTCTATAGGTTGAATATTTTACATTGGTAGAATTTATATCAATTATTAAATCGACGTAATAAATAGATAAAAAATAACCAATTTAAAATGTAATTTTTATTCTAGTATTATTTGAAATGTCTTTTATAAGTATAATTAACAAGTGAAAAAGTAGATATTTAGAGTCGAGAAGAAGAACGTGGGAATACATGAGATCAAAGAGAGGTGTGTTGAGGTTACTATGTCCTTGTAAGAATATAATGTAATTACAAATATTTTTCTTTATACAACACACGTGAGTCTATTAGAAGAAAACTTACGGTAGAAAGGGAAAAAGGGAATTGTTTTTCTAAAGAGCAAAGAATGGGAGGTAATGCTTTTGTGAATATATTCTACTTTAGACGTGTGGTGTATAGATGTTTGCATTCCTGAAGTTGAAATTCTTTGGAGGTTTTACTAAACAAAACATAAAGCTAAAACTGTAAGTTTGATGTTCTTTACCGAGATATGTATGAAAGTAACAACACACTTGTCCTTGCATATCTTTTTCTGGGTGTGGACCAAATCTTACATCCTCAAACACAATGGTCTGTTACCCTCCCATTCATCTACTCAGCCAAATAATTGGCACCCTATTGTCCATTTTCTAGTTGAGCATTCATGATTCTCTGTCTCTACCTTAATTCAGTCAAACATGCACAGTGTAATCATTAAGAAAAGGCAAACCCTACAAACCATTTTAAGGTTATCGTTAAAATATTTTAAAGTAATTCTTTATAAAAAATGTAATTTAATTACAAATCATCTTTTATAATTTTTACAGATTCATCTGTGTCTGAATTAAGATATTCAGTTTGGATATACAATACTATCATTTTATCATTAATCTTATGAGAATAATACTAATTAAGTACTATGTAGTAATTCTATATACTTCTTGGTTGAAAGAAAGAAGTACAGTATTTGTTTAAAAATGAAATATAATATTTAATGTTAATGAAGCATTTCTTATTATATTGTTCTGAGAGATAAACAAGTTATTTCTTGGTAACTGAGTGTACTGTCTTTGAAATTATTAGATTCTGTTTGCTACAGGTTTGAACAAAAAGTTCCAACAGGAATAGGATCTTCTGGTGCTAAATATCCATGCAAGAGAGAGAGAGAGAGAGTCCTGATCTTGACTGGAGCAAAACCTTCGAAGAAAGAACAGAGCAGAAGAGGAGATCCAAAAATCCATGCTCTTTCACTCACACCAAACTAAAAAACAGCAAAATAACAACTCATGCCATAGCCATGCTACGTTTTCAACTGATATGTTGCTGCGTTTCCTCCTTCCTTGACTTTCTCCATGTCTCAAAATAACTCTCATTATCCCACACCATAGCCAATACCAGAACAACCATGCTTCACCGTAGCCACCAACTACTTTTGTTTCTGCTTCTCTTTCTCTCTCTAAACCCCACTCTCTCTCTAAACCAAGACGGTCTCTTCCTGCTCCAGGCCAAGCTACAACTCTCCGACCCCACAAACGCCCTCTCCCATTGGAACCACCGTGACGCCACCCCATGCAACTGGACCTTCGTCACATGCGACGCCACCACCAGCGCCGTCGCCTCCCTTGATTTCAACAACCTCCAGCTCTCCGGCCCTGTCCCCGAAGCCGCACTCTGCCGCCTTCCCTCCCTCGCTAGCCTCTCTATGGCCAACAACAACCTTACCGGCATCCTTCCCGACGCCGCGTTCTCCGCCTGCGCCGCCCTCCGACAGCTCGACCTCTCCCAGAATGGCATCACCGGCCCCATCCCCTCCGCCCTCGCTCTCCTACCGGCCCTCGAAACCCTCGACCTCTCCTTCAACAACTTCTCCGGCGAGATTCCTGCGAGCTTCGGCCAGTTCCGTCAGCTCCGAAGCCTCTCCCTCGTCAGCAACCTCCTGAACGGAACCATTCCCTCTTTCCTGGGCAACGTTTCCACGCTCCAAACGCTTCATCTCGCTTACAACCTTGACTTCATCGCAGGTCACATTCCTCCTTCTTTGGGGAACCTCACGAATCTAGAGGAGCTCTGGCTAGCAGGGTGCAACCTTGTAGGCCCCATTCCTCCTTCTCTAGGAAACTTGACGAAGCTCACAAACCTCGACTTGTCCATGAACAACCTCGTCGGAAACATACCTGAACAACTCGTGTCGGGTTTGCGCAGCATTGTGCAAATCGAACTCTACCAGAACTCGCTCTCCGGCGCGTTGCCACGCGCCGCGTTCGCAAACCTTGCTAACTTGGAACGGTTCGATGCCTCCACGAACGAGTTGACTGGGACGATTCCGGACGAGTTGTGCGGGTTGAAGAAACTCGGGTCGCTGAACCTGTTCGCTAATAAACTCGAGGGAACTTTGCCTGAGAGTATAGTGAATTCGGAGAACTTGTACGAGTTGAAGTTGTTCAACAACTCACTCTCTGGGTCGTTGCCCAGTGGGTTGGGTGGAAACTCAAAGTTGCAGCGTTTCGACGTTTCGTTTAATCGATTCTTCGGCGAGGTTCCGGCAAGGTTGTGCGGTGGAGGAGTGTTGGAGGAGCTGATTTTGATTTACAATTCGTTTTCCGGGAGGATCCCAGACAGTCTCGGGGAATGCAAGAGTTTGAAAAGGGTTCGGCTTAGGAACAATAACCTTTCTGGGGTTGTACCAGGGGGGTTATGGGGTTTACCCCATTTGTATTTGTTGGAGCTTGTTGAGAACTCTCTTTCTGGGTCGATTTCTAATCGGATTTCCGGGGCACGGAACCTGTCAATTTTGTTAATTTCAGGAAATAATTTTTCTGGGTCGATTCCTGAGGGGATCGGTGAATTGGTTAATCTTGGAGAGTTTGTTGCAAATAATAATAATCTTACTGGCCGGATTCCGACAAGTGTGGTTGGGTTGAGTCAGTTGGATAGGCTGGTCCTCGGAGACAATCAGCTTTTTGGAGAGATTCCTGCTGATGTTGGTGGTTGGAAGGCGCTCAATGAACTTGATTTGGCGAATAACAGATTGGATGGGAGTATTCCTAAGAAGTTAATGGACTTGCCTGCGCTTAAATATCTTGATCTTTCTAATAATCGTTTATCTGGTGTAATTCCAATTGAGCTGCAGAATATGAAGCTGAACTTGTTGAATTTGTCGAACAATCAGTTTTCTGGGGCGATTCCTCCTCTTTATGCCAATGAGTATTATAGAAATAGTTTTCTCGGAAATCCGGGGCTGTGTAGTTCTCTTTCTGGTCTGTGTCCAAGCTTGGATGAGAACGAGGGTAAGGGCAGGAAATATGTGTGGATTTTCCGGTTCATATTTGTGCTTGCTGGGATCGTGTTAATTGTTGGGGTGTCTTGGTTCTACTTCAAATTCCGGAATTTCAAGAAGATGAAAAAGGGGTTCCAGATATCAAAGTGGAGGTCGTTTCATAAGCTGGGGTTCAGTGAGTTTGAAGTTGTTAAATTGCTAACCGAGGACAATGTTATAGGGAGTGGAGCATCTGGGAAGGTTTACAAAGTTGCGCTGAGCAATGGTGAGGTGGTGGCTGTGAAGAAATTGTTCGGAGCACCTAACATGGGAAATGGATCCGTTGATTCTGAGAAGGATGGATTTGAAGTTGAGGTTGAGACACTCGGCAAGATTCGGCACAAGAATATTGTGAGATTATGGTGTTGCTGCAACAGTAAAGACAGCAAGCTCTTGGTTTATGAGTACATGCCAAATGGGAGCCTAGCCGATTTGTTGCATAGTAGCAAGAAAGGCTTGCTGGATTGGCCCACGAGATATAAAATAGCTATCGATGCTGCTGAGGGGCTCTCATATCTGCATCATGATTGTGTCCCCCCTATTGTTCATAGGGATGTCAAATCTAGCAACATCTTGCTAGATGATGAATTTGGAGCAAAAGTAGCCGATTTCGGAGTTGCCAAAATTGTGAAGGGAGCCAACCAAGGTGCAGAATCTATGTCAGTGATTGCAGGATCTTATGGTTACATTGCACCAGGTACAATACAACCTTAAACTTGTATCATCAAACTTACTTTTTGAATCAGCTTGCAGACTGTTTGTGTCCATTTATGTAATAGTTAACGATGTGAATAGATTTAATTGGATTTGGTGGTTGAATTTGATGCAGAATATGGTTATACTCTTCGGGTGAACGAAAAGAGTGACATATATAGTTTTGGTGTGGTGATTCTGGAGTTGGTGACTGGGAAGCCCCCTCTTGATCCAGAGTATGGGGAAAAGGATTTAGTGAAATGGGTTTACTCCACATTGGATCAGAAAGGACAGGATGAGGTGATTGATCCAAGTTTGGATGCTGAATATAGGGAAGAAATGAGGAAGGTTTTAAACGTGGGTCTTCTTTGCACTACCTCTCTTCCTATAACTCGTCCTTCAATGCGTAGAGTGGTCAAAATGCTGAAGGAAGTAACTGCACCAGATCTTCCCAAATCCTTAAGTGGAAAACTCTCTCCTTATTTTCAGGAACTGCCCTCTGATAATGATAATCAGGGAAGCTTAGTTTGAGCTACATTCTCAAAATCAAAGTCTCACCTACAATTAATTTTCTCTTCAAACAGGCCAACGATCGTATTTAATTCCAGCTAAAAATGGTATAATGAAGTTCTCTCTAGATTATATTATGTTCTACTTTGCATTAAACTGTAATATAATATATTTTCAGGAAATTTCCTTGTGCCAATATTTATTCCTCCATATCTAGTTGCTTTGCCTTTCATTAATAGCACTGTCACTTACCTATAGTACTGAGTCTGCACATGATATCAATACTTCTGTCCAACAAATTAAGAAAAATATTAAGAACATATTCTTTATCACGTTCTTTGAATATATTCTGATTAAAGCTTATTATTGGATTGTGTTACTGATCACAGAAAAGAAAAAGGACCGCATGGCAAAATAACTTAGCCAGTGACAGACTTCGTTATTATTTTTAAGGTTTAATGTCTCGGTAGGTCCCTATTTTCGGCGTGAATCTCAAATAGGTCCATTTTCTTTTCGGCGTCTCAATTGGGTCCCCATTTTTGTAAAATTGTAACAATTAGGGGTCTGCCGTCAAATTGGACAAACGGCCGTTTAATTGTTTCTTACGTGGCATGAACAGTGTTTTCAGTAATGACACGTGGCATGATTCCCATCTGACACGTAAGAAACAATTAAACGGCCGTTTGTCCAATTTGACGGCAGACCCCTAATTGTTACAATTTTACAAAAATGGGGACCCAATTGAGACGCCGAAAAGAAAATGGACCTATTTGAGATTCACGCCGAAAATAGGGACCTACCGAGACATTAAACCTATTTTTTAAAATATTACAAATTGTTCATGATTGTGATGTTGGCACAGAGGATTTTTGTAGATCGACTGATTTGCCAACTTTTGATAGAGATCACCCAAATGGAGACTGCTTCAAATGAAATCTTAAATTTAATGCGTAGGGATATATTTTCCTTGTTTAGGGTAAGATTAACTTCGAAAATGACAATGTTTAGCATATAATATTTTATTATTGATGTCACATTTAATTAATGCGAATACCTTGTTCGGATATTTGTTATTGATGATTATGATACTTTCAGAAAAACAATTTACAACACCATTTGATTACTATTTGAAAACTTTTATGAGAGTAAAATAGTTCTAGAAAAATTAACTTTTATATTGTAAAGAAAATAGAGAGTGAAAGGTACTGAAAAGCAGTATCAAATATCAAATGGGTGTAAAAAATTTCTGACATCAAAATACTACTATCGTCCATATTTTTATATTAAAAGGGATATTGTAAGGGCTTTAATGTGTGTAGAAAGACTTGATGATTATACATGTAAATCAAATTTTGACTCTTTTGGTTTTTTTTTTAATTCAAAATGTGTCAATTTGAGGGATTTTAATTATGTTAATTCTAACCAAAGTTTAATAAATGAACTGGTGATAATAATAGTAATAAGGTTTAGGACATAAGTCATGCCTTATCATAATTGATTTGGTGAGTTGGTTTTTTTTTTTTTTGACTGAAAAAGTCAGTTTTGGTGTTTGGGATTGAAATTTTTTCTACCTGAGCAGGTTTAACTTTATTGACAATAATTTGCTTGAAATGTTTCCTTAATGATAATGAAAAAGGTTTGGAGGAAAAAATAATTCATCTTGTAGTAATTGATATAATGGACCCATTTTGGTAGTCAAAACTTTTTTCCACTCTAACAGTCTAATTTGAATTAAAAAAAAATCTTTATTCTAAATTACTGGTCCGAAATAAAAAACAAATATTTTGGATCAATTCTTTATAGAGTGTTGTTCCCTTCACCACCACTAAATGCTCCTTACACTATCTCATGCCTAATTTTTTCTTTTCATAATTTAATTATTGTACAGTAAAACTGTTGACATCCGTTTCACCTTTAACGGATGTTGATATTATCACATCCTAGAAGGTTACATCTTTTAACTTTTTTTTGTTATTTTAGTTTATTGTTTTTATTTTAATAGTGTTTTTCATTTGTATATATTTATGTTTTTGTATTATTTATTTTATTTATATATATTTAATAATAATTATTTCTTTAAATAAAATAAAATTAATTTACATATAATTGCATAACATATTATAAAAAAAATTAAATACTCTGTAAACTAATTTAAAATACAATAAATTAATAAATTAAAAATTAAAAAAAAAATAAACCAACGGATGTGGTATAAAAATTTAACTAATCAAATAAAACATATTTAAATAATCAATTAAATAATAATACATAATTAAAGTAAAATAAATAAATTTAATTAAATTAATAATAACTATTTCATTAAATAAAATAAAATTAATATAATACAATTACGTAATATACTAGAACAAAAAATTTTAAATACTCTATAAATTAATTTAAAATATAATAAATTAATAAACTAAAAACTAAAACAAATTTAAAAAAATTCTTGAACGAATGTGACCATATTAGGGATGACAAAAAAACCCGTACCCGTAGATAAAATCCGTTACAGGTATTTAGTATCCGTGGGTAAAAGATATCCACAAGTAGCGAGTAACGGGTATTTTAATACCCGCTTGTTAACAGGTCGGGTTTGAGTGAGATTATCCGTACCTACAGGTACCCGTTACCCATTAGAAAAATGAAATTACAATTTTATCCATTAGATTTTTTTTTTTAACTTTTTAATTAGGCTTTTTTTTTCTGTGAAATCTTGCCTTAAAATTGGGCCAAGCCCAAATCCCTTTTTTTTAGAGTTTCATCATCTCATGTGCAACATCATTTGAAGTTCCCGTAGAAGCCGCTCCACAAACCTGATCTTTCATCTCCCGTTACAATGCTCATTCAATGCTTCTTTATCTATGGGAAAAAAAATGAAACTTTCAGGTAAAGGTGGGAAAAAAAATGAAACTTTCAGGTAAAGGCAAGCTCAAACCCAAAAGCTGAATTAGAGGTTTTTGCCCCGTGCCTTACCACATATTCATTCTCCACCTTTCCCACCGATCAAACACTTATCCACCGATTGATCTTGATTTCCACCGTTCAACCTCTTCTTTTCAACCCGGAGTGCATCGACGAGGCACGCACAACAGTGACGACTGAATCTGCGGCGATGCGGCAGAGGTGGCGAACAAAGTGGTCGACGACGTGAGGAGACAGTGATGAGAGGCAGATCTGAGATGCTTTGGTGCAGATTTGTGATGTTTTGGTGCAGATCTGAGCTTGGACAAAATGAAGTCAACAACTTTTGGAGTCCCGATTTCTCTTTGAAATGCATATCTGAGACGCCTTGGAGTAGATTTAGGGTTTGTGAGTTTTTTTTAAAAAAAGAATAGATTCTGGGCCATTGGGCTTGATTAAACGGGTATAAACGGATATCCGCGGATTGGAAAAAATCTACGGATTTTTTTAATGCCGCTACCCAGTGGTAGCGAGGCGGGTAACGGGTAGAATTTTTACATGCTGGTCGAGTTCGGGTATCACAATATTCGTGTCTGACCTGATATGTTATCATCCCTAAAGCATATCCATTAACGGATGTGGCATATCCGTTTATCATAATCAATTAAAAATAATATAATTTAATTAAATTAATAATAATTATTTTATTAAATATAATAAAATTAATTTATATATAATTATGTAACAAATTTTAAAAAGTAAATAATATCTATATATTAATTTAAAATACAATAAATTAAAAATTAAAAATTAAAATAAAAATAATAAAAATAAAATACACAATCTTCTCAGATGTGGCATATCCCTCAACGGATTTGGGGAAGAAACTTTTCAACATCCGTTGAAGGCTTAAAAAATCCTTTAACAGATCTTGAAATCCGTTGAAGAATTTTTTTTTAACAAATGTCAACATCCGTTGAAGAAAAGAAGTGAGAATGTAAGATTTTTTAAAATATAAAAATAATTTTAGAATTTTTAAAAAATATAATGGTGTAGAAAATAATGTGTAGAATTTTTAAAAAATATAATGGTGTAGAAATAATGTGAGGTAACGTAGGAGTAACCCTCTTATTGTGAGGTAACGTAGGAGTAACCCTCTTATTTCTAGAACGATTTTCTTGAGACAGTGTACATAAAATATATATTGAAAAAGAAATTCAGAACACATGAAATATATTCAAATTATTTTCTTCATATTCTCTCTTCTTCTCTCTTTGCAGCAGCAGAACAGTGAAGTACAGTGGTGTGGGGTGGTACAATAGTGAAAGATATTTGAATTTTTTCTAATATTTTGAAGGTGGATTTAATAATTGCGAGGGTGCAGTAAATAATAGCCTCGTTGCGGTCTTTAAAAGGTCCAACATTTAAACAGTGAAACAGATATATATATATATATATATATATATATCCATACTTGTATTCTTATTTTTTTTTCTCAAATCTTGTTCTCACAATTATCTTAATCTATTTTCTTTTATCTTATGTATTTTATGTTCTTATCTGTTTTTATTTTATTTCTATTTTAAAATTAAATCTTGGGTGTTGCTCCTTCCACCACCACAGTTTCTTTCTCCACCTCTCTAATTTATTTTTTTTCCAAAAATATCTTAAATTAATTTTTTTTTTACTTTTACCATTAACTCTTTATACTTTTAATTAAAAATCTTAATTTTATACCCTCCTTCCAACATACCACACTCAAAATAAAAGTCAAATAGTTAAAACAAAATGAGATTTATAAAATTAAATATACAATTTTTGTATTCTCTTTCTTTGCTCTTTTGAATACGTATTTCTCATCTAACTTTTATGTCATTTTTTATATATCAAAACTTGTTCTCTCAATTGTTTTAAACTATTTTCTTTTTTTTCTTTATTTTGGTTTTGGACTGTAGGAGTCTTAGGTCAAATTCGAGGTTAGAGATGGTTGAAGACCACCATAACCAATTGGGTAGGACGTGCAAGCGACTGACTGAGCACCGTAGTAGATCAAGCAGGACATGCAGAAGACTGCTCGAGCACTATAGCAGACCGGATAGGTTATTAAGGAGATTGGGCGAGCTGTTGAGAAAACTCGACTAGATATTGTTTCGCTGATTTAGAGGAAGTACATACAAAAGACAATTTGATATTTAAGTAAGTGACCATTCATATGACTAAAAAATCATATTGTATGCAAACCTTTATTTATAATAGTTGTGATGAGCCTTTACATTTTGCTGGTCTAATGACAACTCAATCACATCTTAATATGCTTTAGGGGCTAAATGAGTTATTACCGTTGATCGGCCTACTCAGGTTGATAAGATCGATCGATCTGGTTGGTCTAATTAGATCGGATCGGTTGACCTGGTTAGCCTGATTAGTGTAATTGGTCTATTTGGCCTGTGGTAATATTAAATCCTTTGGAAGTTCGACTATACAATATATTTTTTAATATTTAATTGTCTTAAATGTTTATTTTCTTGAGATATTTCTTTTATTTCAATCTCATAGTTATATTTTAATGTTTTTCCAAAAAATTATTAACTTCAAGCAATCTTATACCCCAATATCCATTTATCTAACTTAACTTTTAATTTGTATGTTCGGAAATAGTTATGATGGATTTTAATTTTTATATTTTATTATGAATTTTGTTGACATGAAAATAAGTATTAAATTCCAATGCAGCTACAAACTTAAATATTAAAAACGAATTTTATCTGGGAAAAATTGTTGATTTTCCTTATTTTTACAAATATTGAAAGATATGTTTTAATCAAAAGTTATTTCTTAATTACTGTCACCGCCGTTTTTCTTTATTCTTTATTTATTTAATAGGAGGTTCAAAGAGTTAATTTTGTTTTACTTTATTCACTTACTATATCTCTAAGATAGACCGATTTTGACATGTTAATTTAAATTATCAAAATAATCATGTTTTGAATATGGGTTAAAGCCTTTACTCAAAACGTTTCATGTGATATTGAAAATCGAATAAGTTATTTAATGATTTTTTATCATCTAAATTGCGTTGTTTGTTCTTTTCTATTTTATTTAAATTATATAAATAAATACTGTTAAAAACACTCTGCTCAACTAAGTAATATAATTAATTGATTAGCATAATAACAAGTAATGTGCTTGATCCATAAGTCATACTCAACTTCTCATCCTAAATACAGAGACATTGTTACATAAATCTTGTGAGAAGCAAATATATAACATTATATCAAAAGTCTGCTGAAGTTTATTTTCAACAGCAGAAGATAATATTTTTATTTTCTTATTTAAATCAATATATATTTTCTCGTGCTGTTTTTATATTTTCTTAGACTTAGTTGGACAAACATGTTAGTACAAATTAAACGTAAAAGTATGGAATCCAATAACTTGCTTAGAACGTCATAAACACTCTGTACATTGTAGAATTTTTCAATTCCTCAATCATTTGAATATACGATGAGACCACCATCAACCATCAAACTCTTTTGCTATGCAATACTTACATTGCAGGTATCGAAATTATCGTTTAACATTTATATTAAAAAAATACGAAATCTTAGAATTAAAAATACTTTTACCAAACAAATATGTATAGGAACGTGTGGAAAAGGTCACAGTCAGATTTATTTATTATGTTGAATAAAAACAACTAAATTTATCGATAATAATTGTACTGAAACTATAAGATATGCATTTATTAGCTTCAATTTTTTCATTTTTTTTTCACATTAGTTATTTTAAAGAAAGTTTAAATTTAACTGATTTTTCTTTTCAACATAGTTCTTCATGTATAGGTATTTAATGTAACAGAAATTTGGTAACGATGATAGATCTAATAACAAATTTTAAACTTAATATATTTTTACAAAATAACTAATATATATCTCTAATTTACGTGGAATATAGAATCTTTAAAAAATATTTCCTCTTCATTGTATTTTATCTCCTGCTTAAAACAAATAGTTAAGGAATATAAAAAAAAAATACTAAAATATATTTACACTCTTTATACATGATACTAAAGATGATTTTTTTACATAATTGATATACTTAGAATGTACTAATAATGTTGAATAATTTTTTTTTAATTTGAATTACTTTGTGAAATAGCAATAAAATTTAAATTATTTATTTAGAATAATATTGAAATAAATTTATAATTATGGTATTAGAGAAGTAAATCACAATAAATTAAGAAATGCAATTATTTTTAAGCATGATATACTGAAACCCAAAATATTCTTCTTGTCTACCTTGTTTCAGCAAGTGCCTTTGGACTTTAGGGTCTCTCTTATCATTAGTGTAACTAAAAGCCACAAAGATAGAGAATATAAAATCCAACTGAAGTGCTAATCATTAGCTCTCATATAACTTATAATTAATTAAGAAAAGATAAATAAAGCAAAAAGAAAAACAGTAACACAGTAGAAAAGACCAACACTGAATTAAGAGTATCATTGGCTAATCCTTTACCCTTTCCTGTTTGATAAGTTATGTGTAATCCAATAATAATATATATATATATATATATATATATATATATATATATATATTATATATATATATATATATATATGGAAATAAAGCTTTTTACCCTTCACTAGATTTTTCGCATATATTCTCTATTTATACTCATTTCTTAATTTACACATTTATTTCATGAAGTACAAGTAGGCCTATGACTGTAATTTTTGCATGAAAAATTTTGGTATCATATGGCAATGATTTTCTTACTTCTCTTGGCCAACTTTGGTAAATAAAGCCAAAGGTTGATAATAAGATTATTGTTTTATGTTCATAGGTCCCATTTGGCTATAAACATTATACACATGTTTGTACTTGTAATATACAATGATTAATTCGGAATAGGAAAATGAGAATTTTTTATATATAACTGATCTTCAAAATAAATTCTTTTACATTACTATTTTGGGATATATATGGAAAATTAGGGGAAAACAGAAGAAATAAAATTATAATGATTCAAACCTTAGTATTGTATGTGTAATATTTTTAATAAAATTGTAAATCATTGTATGATTTTTTTATATTGTTGGAAGTTTTATATTAACTAAAAATAAAATTAATTTAGAATATAGATATATATTATAAATCTTATTTTAAAAATATTTTTATAAAATTGAGTTAGATTTAAAATTTTAATAAAACGAATTAAAGTTTTTTAAGTGCATGATGAAATGTAGATAAGATTTGGTAGATGGAGTTTGAAATATATTTGTTGTTTTTCCTTTCCTTTCCTTGAATAAGTACATAAACATTGACAGATGGCAAAAGATAGTGTGGTGAAACTATCAATGATGTTGAGGGCTAAGCCTTTGAAGGTACATGGAGAGGGAGATTCTTGGTATGCATGAGAAGTCTACGTGAAGGAATGGAGTTATGGTTGGCTCATAAATGTTTTTTAATTTTGTTCTTAGTTTTGAGGTATTAATATTTTTAACTTTATTTATACTCCAGGGTGACATCGGACCTAAGTTCTGCCTCTGTGCTTACATTAGGTTGCCCAAATCCCACTCAACTCTCTCTTCTACCCTTATATATCACTTCTTTCTTTCCATCTTAAAACTCCTTTTCTTTTATTTTTAATTAAATCCAAAGCTACCTTTGGTCAGACTATAAAGGATCAAAATCTACATTTATTCCTCTACAAGTTTTCATACAAGTATACAAAGCAAACCAAAACTTCAGATCAAAGCAATCTTTTTTATATATTATTTATTTTCATTCTTCTCTATATCTCTCTCTGCAACTAACCCCATTACTTATTTCAGTTCCACTCTATATTTAGAATTTTTAGGTATAACTCTCTCCTAGAGGGAGGTTGGCAAAGACTGCAATATATTCTCTCATGCAAATAAAGTGAGGGAGAATTTCATTCCTTCCCAACCCTCAACAAAATCTGGCATGAGGGGAGCAACCTTTAGAAGAGACAACATTTTCTTTTCCCCTTCTATTTAATTATTACTACTTTAAATTCATCTCTTCTTAGCTCAACCTTTCTCTCACTCTTCCTCACTTCATCCTTCTTCAGTTTCTGTTCCATTTCTTTTGGAGCAGCATAAGAGAACAACATACCCAGCAATGGAATGAGGGTGAAAAGAGAATATATAACAAGGAAATGACTCAGTGCAGTTACCCTGAAAACAACCATACCATCATTGTGGAGAGGCACAAAGATAGCTTCATCAGAACATGTCCTACATGTGGTCATCATATCAAATGCCAGGAGCAGGTTCACATTAATTAACTCCTTAATTACTCCATGCATATGCATACTCATACTCATCATCATCATCATCATCATCATCATCCTTTTGTTTGTTTTCTGCTTGAGTTTGAATTTAATGATCCAAGGTGTTTATTTCTGATGCAATTTCATGGACACTTTTGTATTGTTTTCTAATCAGCATTAATATATGCATTGTCTTTATTACTGTTTTATTGGGCCTTTCGTTTCAAGAATAAATATAAATGTTTGGTGTTGATGTTTAGGCTGCTGGAATTCATGACTTACCTGGACTTCCAGCTGGAGTAAAGTTTGATCCTACTGATCAAGAGATTCTTGAGCATTTGGAAGCTAAGGTGCGTTCTGATATTCACAAGCTTCATCCGTTAATTGATGAGTTCATCCCTACTCTTGAAGGGGAGAATGGAATCTGCTGTACCCATCCAGAGAAGTTACCAGGTAATTAATTGATTTCCATTTTTCTCTCACTCATTCAACATTTCTAATGAGGAATCTCATTGAATCATCGTTATTAAAATATTGTTTTTCAGACATAATATATGCATATAGTTCCTTAAGATACATGGTCAGACATGTTTGTTTCCTTTAAACTTCCGCAACTTCAAACTGAGAAAGCATGAACTTTGCCGAATTCACACTTTTGTGCAGAAGATGTGACCATTGACAACATCATGTCATCCATTTTATAACAAACTTTTATTTTATTGTGTAAAAATCGGGTGCAACCAAACTTTGAGTTTACAACTGTTTCTCTTCATGATCTGGCACAAGAAAGCTCTTTATATTAAGAACTCAAATTTTCTGATAAACTTTGATGTAAACTAACATCTTAATGCTTTAATGAACTATACTGCAGGAGTTAGCAAAGATGGGTTGATCCGACATTTCTTTCACAGGCCTTCGAAAGCATACACGACAGGAACAAGGAAAAGGAGAAAGGTGCACACAGATGCTGATGGCAGTGAGACACGGTGGCACAAAACAGGTAAGACTAGGCCAGTATACATCAGTGGGAAGTTAAAAGGGTACAAGAAAATTCTTGTGCTTTACACCAATTACAGAAAACAAAGGAAGCCTGAGAAGACAAACTGGGTGATGCACCAGTACCACCTTGGCAATAATGAAGAGGAGAAGGAAGGAGAATTGGTGGTCTCCAAAGTTTTCTATCAGACACAGCCTAGACAATGTGGTTCACTCATGAAAGACTCATATCCTGCTAAACTAAACGGTGAAAGTGTGCATGAGGTAACTAATCATAAAAGCACTGGGTTTGTTGAATTCTACAATAATTCTTTTGTATCCTTTGATCAAGGGGACCAGCATAGGCCTAGCAGTGCACAACTAGTCACCCATTTCCCTGTTCATGATGGTGCTACTTTCATTCCTTGAAAGAAGTGGTGGAAGAGGGAGAAAAGTGAGATGCTATTCATGGAAGGAGAAGAAACATTACAATTGTATTCTGCAGTGAAGAAATAAGTTAATAACCAACTATATAAGTACAGTTAGGAGGGGAAAAGAGGGGACGGAATAAGGAGAAACTGCTTCATCTGAAAGCTAGTGATCAGATACTTCAATTGAGGAAGAAAAAAGCGGGTGTGGAGACCAAAGTAAACAAAAAGCCAAAACTATTTGGCTGTAACTTTGTTTACTTTCTTTTATTCTTTTACAATTTTTGAAGGTTAGCTGCTATCATGCTTTGTGCAGTGACACGAAAAAATATCTGAATTGTCCTATACTTGGGTAAATACTAACCATCAATCTGTACAAACATGACCTTTACTTTGAACTACATATTCCGTCTGGTGGGTTCTTTTACTGAGTTTTGTTTTATGTATGTATACGATTCGGGAAATTATACTCTTATTGCGTGTACATGTTACTTTTATGACAACAGTGGTGAGAAGAGAAGACAGATATGCAACAAGTGACAGTGAAAATAAATAAAGAGAGAAGGCAAAATTAAACAGCATTGTATAAAAGAAAAATATGAATAATATAGCTAAATCCACAGAAAATGTCATTTTAGGATGTTAGGCATCACAGCACATTTAAGCATCCATCAATGCTGTGATATGACGTGCTATTCTTAGACCATTCATTGGAGCTCTTTTAAAAAATATAACCAGTTGTCAAAATAATAGCATTACTACGAAAAATGCAAATAAGTTTCTCTAATCTCACTGTAGAGCCCTTCAATATTATTTTACCAAATCGCGAAGTGCAAACATAAGAAGGTCAACAACTTGAAGAACCAATTGAGTGTTGAAAAGAGACAATGCCTAATGAAATGACTCCACGGTAGGCAGAACAACTGTGTGAGTCGATTAAGTATTATTATATTCGATGATGCTTGAAATCAAAATCATCTTTCTGTGCAGAAAGAGCAAAGTACACACATGAATATAGTCAGTTTCGCTTCATCTGCGTGTCTTTTTGGTCTTGCTTTTTAGTCGGCGACAGGCCATCCGTCATGTTCTTGAGATGTGTTCCTATGGTAGCTAGTTTGGACCAAAATAAAATAGTAGAATATTGTGTCAATAGTAACTTTAACCCACCAAACCTAGTCTTGCAGAGGCATGGTATCTTCAACAATAAGAAATTTGTTGCGCACGATATGCAAAGTCATTCATTTAGGATAAAGAGTATCACAGACAAGGTTTGCACACTCCTCACATATGGAACATATACCATTATACAAACAATACCGTGTAATAGAAGGTTAAATGTGATAAAAGAACTAAAATTGCAACTAGCTTTAGTCTCATTTAATCGCCCCCATTCACTACTTTTTTTTCACCGTATCACAAGGGAGCCTAAATCTATGAAAAACAAAGACATTTACAGCAGCAAGCACGCCTCACAAGTATTCAAGATCTCTTGTTGACAATCATTCGGAGGATCGGCATAAACGCCAGGGCGAACCACATTCCATGACACCCTGTTACAAGAATCCATGTCCACAATAATTTTCTTAAATTCGTCAAGATAACATGCAAAGAAGAGAGCAAAAAGGAGAGAAGATTTGCAACAAACACTCAGAAATGGGCTTGACAGACTTTAGATACTAGTTGTCTACGGACTAATTTTCAACAAATAAAACTTTTTTATTCTGAAGTATCAGTAAGATGAAAATAAGAAAATACACAGAATTGCATGCCACTTAATAAGTCTTCACCTAGCATCAGATGATACATATATTCTCCTGCATGACTGTTGCCTCTTTCATCACATTTACCAAATAGCAATTCCCAAAAACTGTCTTTATCTTGATACATAATCAGAATGAAAACAAGAGCAAAAATAAACCCATCAAAACAAATCAAATGATCCACCCATCAATGCCAAAGACTGAGTATACATAAAATGTGTTCTCCTGAAAGATATTATTAGTGTCTCTCTCATACAAATACACTACAAAGTAGTCACAGCTCAACATGCTATCAAGTTCTTCCATTCAGTGATCAGTTCTGTATGAAAAAAATCTTCAAAAACTAAAGGAAAACAAATAGCTAACGTCTTTCACCCCGACCCAAAATTAACCTTTTACACGGTTCTAATATTCAGTTAACAGAACGCCAAATCAATGGATTGATGAAATCATTACAAAATAAGGTGCGGTTGGTGACCCCAATTTATACCAAACGAAACAAACAAACAACGATATAGCCATTTTAACAACCAGCATCGTTCAAATGCAGCTATCCTAAAGTGTTTTTCTTTGTCCATTCATTATGAAATAATCTCAACAAAATAACTTTTTCATTCTAACTCAATTTACACAAACCATTATAAACCAGCTTAATAAAGTGCATCACTGAAGTGCTGCTGTCACTTGGCATCTCAGATAGAGTGCATGTGCAGTTTTAGTTAAATATTTCAGAATCACGTTAAAAATACTAACTATCTAAATATAGGCAGAATTAATTCTTAATGCATAAAAGATAATTTTAGATAACTTTAGGATCAAATATTTACACTGAATTTTCATAAAATACAAAAACATAATTGACATTATGTCAAAATGAATTTTGAGAATGTTCATACAATTACACACACAAAATTTAAATTTTACCCATCACTCTCACTCGCTCACAGCTTCTCGTTTTTCTTCCTCAACAGAAAAACATCGGTCTCCTCGTAAGCATAATCAGGATGCAGATGCTCGTGTGGGACTTTCTCGATGTGGAAGGCTTTGTCGCAAAGTTCCCAGAAAAGCTCGTGTGCTTCGGGTGCCCTAAGCTGGTAGCCGAGCAAAACGACGCCGTCGTCGGAGACTAGGGTTTCCATGGCGGAAACCAAAGACGGCACGGACTCGCGAATGTAAACAACGTCGGTCGCGACGACGAAGTCGAAGGGAGGGTTGAGGGCCGCGATCTGCTGCGCATTGTTCCAGTAAAGAATGGAGTGTTTCAGGGTCTTGCGGAGGACGGGCTTGTTCACCTTCAGGTTGCGCTTCAGGGCCGGCATCACCGGCGCGATATCCGTGAGGACCAGGTCCGTCAGGCCCAATAAGAACAAGCCCATCCCTGCCACGCCGCAGCCCGTGCCCAGCTCCACAGCCCGTTTGCCTCCGAAGTCCAGCACGCGGGCGTACGGGTTGTTGTCGGAGGGTGAGGCCCAGCGCTCCATGAATTTTACGAGGACAAGGGAGCACGGCCACACGGAGGTTCCCACGTGCATGGAACCGTTGTCTTGCTGCAGCGACAGAACGGCGTCGTTCACCGGAAGCTCGATCACTGGCGAGTCTGTGAACTTCATGCTTCTCTCAAGTTTCAATTCCAACACGACGCAACGCAACGCAAGATGTCGGATTATTGTTTGTTTTGGGCTCTGGGCTTTGAGGGGTAGTTGGGTTATGAATGTTCCCTTTTTGTGGGCCTGCTCTATAAAAACAAGGGAGTGTTACTCCCTCCACCACCACAATTCCCTTCATCATGCACCTCCAAATTTTTCAAAAATCATAATTATGTCTCCAATTAAAATCAATTAAAATGTTATTAACTTTTAATAAAACAAAAATAATCTTTTGACTATATATTTTTAACAGTTTTCTCTTTCTTGGAAACTCTTTCTCTTTAGGATCCTATTATGTCCTTTCTTCTTTGCTTTCTTTCTCTGTATATATTTATTTTAATTAATTAATTAATTATATTTTAATTAGATTGTGTTGTTTTGAGTTATTTTATGTTTTATTTGTTTTTATAAGTTTTTCTTTTTTATTTTAATTAATTTCTTTTATTTTTATTAATTATTTATTTATATAAATATTTAAATTAATCATATCTATTTTGAATTAAATAATTTAGTTTGTAAATATTTAATATTTTTTTTAATTTTATAGAACTTAAAAGTTTTTTATTTGTAATAATATATTAATGAATTATGAATGTAAAAAAAATGAAACTTAATAAATCATTTAAAAAATCAATTAAATTTTTTTTATAATTTGAAAGACTTAATAAATCATTAAACTTTCTTAAATATTAAACTAAAAATTTCGAAATCCATATTTAAGCCTTATAATTTATTTGAAAGCTTTTAAAATTTAATAAATATTAAATTAAAAATTTGAAAAGTCATGTCAATAATTTTGTATAAAAAGATTAAAAATTAATACTATCAAATCAATTAAAAAAATTTATAAATTCAAATACTTAATAAATTATTAAAATTTACTAAATATTGAATTACAAATTTGAAAGCCAATTTAAAAAATCATCATGGATTTTATTATTATTATAAATGTTCCCGAGTATATATAAAACTATAATTTAAATTCTAAACTATGTATTCAAATAAAAAAAGCTCGGATGTCGATATCCGAATTCAACACAATCAGATATTAGAACGTGAGATACGATTTTGATATCCGATAAAAGAGAAAATCGGATTTTGATATCTGATCGAATCTATATACATGTTCGATGCGAGAAGCTTAAAAAAAACACTTCTTCAATTCTAATGACGATCACAAACACAGTAGCACCTCCATCACACGCCTCAAACACTTCTTAAAAAAAACTCTCAAGAATCACAGAAAATGAAACCGAAAAAAAAACAGTGAAAAAATGAAAAAAATAAAGACGAGAGAACTTCACACTCGTTCAATATTTCACTTAATTAATCAAATATTTAATTCGATAAAGAATATTTAATCTTAATCAACCTCATTAATTACAAAAATATTTATAAAAATTAGAGGTGCAGACGAAACATTAGAAGTGCATATGAAACCTTTAGACGTGCAGGATGAAACACAAAAAAACTAAAGTTTTGTTATTACACTTGCACCCATTTACGTTTGTAAAATACATAAATTAATATATGATGATGTCATTTTATATATTTGAGGGACAGTTGTGATATGAAAGACTTACGTGATGTTTGAAGTTATTTTAGGTATTGGATTTTCTACCATTTGGATAAATTGACCGAACATAATAAAGTGAAGAGAAACCTTTTAGATTTAGCACATAGATCCTCCAATTGAAAACACCTTTGATCAATCACATTCACGAAATAGGTGACTCTCTTAAATTATATCATGTCACAGTATAGTCAAGTGTCTTGTCTCCAACTTTAAGACTGGACTTTTTTTAAGATAAATGTTCTTCTAAGTGAACTAAAATTAATTTCCAACTTACTTTTTCAAGGAATTTAAAATCATTCAGCTATATCTTCTATGCAAACAACTTTCATTCTGGAACCAAAACGAAGCCTTACGTTACCATGTAAATTTGTTGAAACATAGAAGAGAAAACAGATTTAGTCGTACACGTGTCTCCTTAGTACTTGCGTTCTGACTCGGAAACCTTAAACTTCCTTTTATTTTTGCGGTATATACTAAAAAATCTGAATTTTCTGTGACTGATGATGTGTGATGTGTTCGTAGGGGACTAAACAACGATTGTGTTGTCAGATCAGAAGAAAGCAATATGCAATACGTGGCACCAGAAGATCTTACTCATGCATGCCAATTATCATTTAACATGTTAAACTTTATCATCATATATCGAAGGCAGTCAAATCCTTAATCATCTGCTACGTTGCAATTGAAAGGGAATTGTGGCATGTAATCTTCAACAAGGATTTCATAATTCACTTCTCCAACCCCACCACGTACGTCATCCTGTGACCAAAAGTAAAAACAAGTGCGGCAGTCAAAACTAATTGAAATGGTTTCTTTATACTTTTCTCCCTCTTTTTTCTTTTCTTCTATTTTATTTCCCATCTTATATAATCAAAAAATGCAATCCTACATTGGATCAACTATGCTTCTTCGTCATTTCCTTATCTTGTCAAGAATTATTATAAACATTAAGAAATTAATTTTCTGATATCATATTAAAAATGAATTTTAAAATTAACTTAATCCTACAGACTTAAATTATCGGTTAAGTTTTATAAAAGAAAAAGAAAGAAAAAAAACTAATAAATTTTCATGAGGGAAATACGAAGTTGGGAGCTGTTTTAATGACTATTATTAAGTCATGAAATAATACGTACTAATACAGCTAATGGTACCTCCAACCTAGAATTTATATGTAATGAATTTGCAAATTTTTTATCTTAAATATTATCTGATTCCTTCATTTTTATTCAATGTGATATTTCTGATTTTATATTTGAACTTTTATTTAGATATATAATAATTGTATTATGATTTTATTTTTGAAAGTCTCATCCATCAAATAAAAACGATTAAAATATATAATATATAAATAGAAGAATCTATAAATTTGATGTTTTAAATTTTTAGATTGAAAGTTATGTTTTGATCTCTTATATGAACTTGTTCACCTTTTATTAATATCAAATCTTGTTCTTGAAAAACCTCACACTGGTGTCAATACAGATAATTCATTATGGAAACGACATGAACAAAAATACTAGGTGAAAAATCATAAACAATAATACTTTATTTGTCCAGTTCAAAACTAACGACTATTCTTTTTGTTTTTGTTTATGAGCAATCAACATCTGGTAATATTGCATTAGCAGTCACATTGCATTACATTACTAATTGAAAATATGTAGCACTAGCAAGTACAAAAAGAATAATCATGATATATATATAAATACCTAGTTTACAATAAAATAATGCTAATTTTGCATCATGAGCAACATCATTACATATCAACATGCTAATTTTAAGTAGAAGGAATTTCAATTCGATTCTAACATTTATGCATGAAAAAATACCCAGAGTTTTTACTTAAATTAATATTTGTCATATATTCTCATCAATATTGATCATATTGGTTTATCGTTTTATCCGATGGAAGGCAATTTTGAACTAAAAAAAAAATGCTACACCCCTTTCGCTAACCACACTCCTTGCATCTCATCTCATAATTTATTTTTTCTTTATATACAATGAGAAAAATTTATGTTTAGGAAACACTCAATTATGGGTTTACCACCCAAACGAAGGTAATGAAAAAGCAGCACTGCTTAATGCATGCAAAGAGATGAATCGCAATGCAAGAAAGGAAAAGCAAAAGAAGAAGGACTAGGTCATTTATGGAAAAAAGCTACCATAACGCGAAATATCTTTGAATTTTATGAATGACATTATTTTTTATTATTTATTTAAATCTGGTTATCATTTTCAATGAAAATTTTCCTCTTAAAAAAGTTATCTTTATTTATAAAGATCCATTACCATGCCTCTCCCATCTAAGGATTCTTCTCGGCCTTAACAATGCAATTAAAAAATGATATTGATTTTGTTATCAACATTTTACGACACACATAGAAACTAGTAAACAATCAAACTCGAAAGGTTGATCTTTATATAAAATGTGGGGACCACTTTATATTTTGTGTAAGTTGAAAGCACTAGACGAAGAACATATTATAAATATATTTTAACCTCATTATGTATACAATGGCCTCCTTGTTAATTGGGGTGTGGTTTTATTTTATTTTTAATTTGGTTTTAACATAGATAGAAAAGAGATGTATATAGGTATAGTACATTTGTGCATGATTTTGTTGATGGAATGAAAGGGTACATGAGGTTATTTTATAATAATGAAGAGGCTAAAAGCCTATTTGTACTATAGAATGATGCTTTTTGGTGATTGGAAATTGTCTTTTGAGTCCAGTTTGACAGGCAACAACCACAATGGAGATGAAACTGAGCAATAATGGAGTTCAAAAGCGGTTCTATCCTTTGCCCCCACTACTCCACAAACACTCCCTCTCCTTTATCAAAAATTAAAGCCACCCATTTTAAAAAAGGGTTAGCTTTCAGGATTCAAAAGAATATGCATGGATCTCTCTTCTCTTCTTTCACCTCTTCAAGAGTTTTTATACCAACTTTTCACCCTTCATCGCCTTTTCCTCCTTGCAAACTTTCAACACATATATTCTTATTTTTCAACCTCATCCAACATCCCCATTTATTATGTTCCCTTTCATGAAAAAAAAAAGGAAAGTAAAGAAAAGAAGAAACTAAAAGGCTTCACATTTGAAGAAACTTTACCACATCAAATTAAGTCCATCCGTTGGTTGATGAAGGGTGGCAAATGGTTGGCACCACCAACGCCCAGAAAATCCCTAGTTTGTCCCCATACACTCTCTTCATTCTGTACGTGCCGTCGTTTTGTAGGGGGCATTTGTGACAAATCACCGGAATAATTATTCTCTCCCTCATGACCTGTGAGTACTGAACTTGAACCGTACATGCCACAAAATTTGTTCCCATCTTGGCCTGGACTGTTGCATTTCAAACCTATGCTCCCGAGGAATAATGATGGGTCCGATGAAGTTGTCCCAATTTGTGCAGCTTTTTGCAACAAAGCTGTGGCTGACATGTTTGCTGAGGTTGTTTGATGGGATTGGTGTTGGGAACTATACAAGGAAGGAACACTTATGAGTTGCAGGTTTGGGTTATCCTTAACAATATTGTTCACTAGTGGAAGTGAAGCAGTGCTACTCAGCTCTTGGCTTCCATTGGGGGAGACTTTATTTCCAAACACCCAATTTAGTTGATAATTAGAGGGTGGTGGATTTGAGCAAGGAGCAAGTGGATTTCCACCACAGTAAATTGAGGTTGGGCTAGTACCAGACCCAAGTTGATGAAACTCATGCAAGTTGTTGTTAGCAATTGTTTGATGAGCCTGAGATGTTTGACTCATCCAAAGGGATAGCCCCTTAGATGTTTGATTACCTGGGACTGGCTCCTCCGCACACGAATTTGGCTTGTAAAACGATGAAAAATGGGTTGCCATGTTAGAACCCAGGGGGTTTTGCATGATGCTGTAGTTGCTAATGTTTGTTGCTGCGTTCACCCTTGCTGTTTCTTCTGCTAAGGCATCGCAGAAAGCCCTGTGAGTGATGAAACTATCCCTCCTGCTCCACCAAAATTGGTGACAAACAGTAAATTAATTAATTACAAGAAATGACATTGAAAAGATAAATATAACTTTCTGTAAATGTTACAATGTAATGGGAAAATAGACGGCAAGAAATGTATTACATAATATTATTACACTTCACTGTTTTCTTTATCTAATCTCTCTATCACTTAGGACTTAGGTCTGATTATTTTTCTTATCTAAATAAAAGCAAACATGCAAGGAGGCTCAAGGCATGGTTATGTAGTAAAGTTCTATTTCTTGTCCCCTGAGCTGTTAAGAACTTCTGCAGCAAGACTCTAGCATTAGGAATTGTAACGATTAGAGTATGAAAATAAATTATTACACGAGTAGTAAACACCAATAACCAAGAGAGTTTCATCTTTTTTAATAGTGTTTTACGTTTCACCTTTTAATGGGAACAAGAGAAACGAGACAAAAAACAATTAGGGACAAGTTCAACCCCTAACATATAGGGTTCATAACCCCACTCCCCAGATAAGTCTTTGATATTAAAACAATTTCATAATCACATTAGATAATCTATGATAATTCCAAACTAGCTAAGCTTAGAAATTTTGTCGTTTAAGATATTTTCCAAAAGGTAATAATAAACCTTGCAAGTGTGGGTTCTCTTTCAAGTTCTTTTCACTGCACTGAGACTCATTTCTCCTTTCACTACTCCTAAAGAAGCAAAATAGACAGCAGACACGCAGAAGCACACGGAGGAGTCAGACAAAGATATCATAGATACAGTTTAAAGGCTTCAGCGTCATGATTCATTTTAGCTATGTAGATCTTTTTTAGGTTTCAACTTACCACTACTGCATGAAGAAAGCGATGCTCTTTCTTTTGTCACAAAGATAAGGATAGTAATTGCTGTTTCTTTTCTTATCTTTTTTTTTCATACGTACCACTAGACAACTTACCACTTTTACAAAAAAAATTGATTAGTATGAGATTGAAAACTCATTACAGTTTGTGATCCACGAGATAAAGATAGACATAACTACGTACCGTGAAAAGATAGTGCCACAGTCACATTTGTATTCTCTGGTACCACATGTTTTTGAGTGAGCTTTCCAATCTGACTGCACAGCATAACGCTTTGAGCACTTCTCGCACTTCCACTTCTTCTCACCGTGCTTTCTGCAGAAGTGCTTCTTAATCCCAGTTAAGTCCCCCAGAGCCCTTGAAGGGTGGTGGTGGACACAAGTCTTCTCTGGACACACATAAACCCTCTTCCTTACTTCTTTGCTTGATCTCTGCTTCAGCTTCCATGGAAGGTTGTGCCCTCGTCGATGGAGTTGAAGGTTTTGGTCCCTTTGGAAACCCTTGAGACAAATTTCACACACGAATCTGTTTGTGGCCATCAGAGTCTTTGGTGATAAGGCTATGACCTCAGCTTCAGGATCTGTGCACAGAAGATTATTCATTAACTCACATAACAAACCCATTGCTCTATTTTGCAGAAAAAGCAATTAGCTTTGAATATACCCATGATGATGAGAAAAGGTAGAGAGACAGAAAGAGAGAGAATTGCAACAAAGACGATGAAAATGATAAGAATTAACAAACATACCTGGATTTCCAGGGAGGTTTCTCTTCCTCTTCAAAACAGGAGGTTGGTTAGATGCAGCAGTTGATGGGTTCTGAAGAGGGAAAGCATTTGAAATTTCTCCATCATCCATCTTTTGTAGCATGTTAGCTTTCTTGAATCCTAAGTTTGACTCAGTTTGGAAACAGTTAGAAGTAGTAAGGTGGGAGGAAGTATATTAGTGTTTGAATTAGGAGAAAAGGAGAGGGAATGGGGTAGCTTAGCTAGGCTTCTTAATTATATGGTTCCAACCCTAAACAATATGAACTGATATATGCTAGATGGGATCTCTCTGTCCCTCTCTTTCTCTCGCATATGTTGCAGTCAATTTAATTATCTACTTTTTAGGTGGAATAAAAAACTAAGATGCTATGGGGGGCGGAAAAGCAAACCAAGAGAGAGAAATGGAAAGGAAAAAGAAAGGGGGGGTGGGGGTCAGTCAGAAAAATATACAGAGGCAAAGGTGTATGATGACACATATCATGAGGTCCGAAGAAAGTTATCTTCATTTGGAATGATTATCCCATAATTTGTTACTTTTTGTTTTCTTATTTTTCAAATCCTTTCTCATTCAATTCAATCACTTTTTTATTCTAAGTTTACATATAATTAACCCTTTTTGTGTTTTCCAATAAATCTAAAGTCCTACACCCAACATATATGAATTTCATGAACTTTGTAATAATATTTCACAGATGAGTCACATATTTGACGCCTAATATTAACATATATATACTACGTCCAAATCATTATGAGTTAATGTTATATATATATATATATATATATATGATCAGTGGCTTTCTTTTCTGCCATGACCTCAGAAACCTTTGCTTCCTACTCTAGAACAATGTAGCTTTGCTTTGAGTATGTAGATCGTCCAACTCAACATGAAATAACAGAATAAAGAAATATGCTATTATCCATATAGCTAGTGTAGTGCTACAATCATAACGAAGTGTCTATGGGAAAACTGTTTCCTTTTGATCGAATATTAACGTTTCAACTTGTAATACTCCACTTGCAACCATTTAAATCAAAGCAAAACGCTGTTTCTTTCAAAAAGCGAAAATCATTGTGTCTCATGTGAGTGTGACTAGAAAAAGAAAAGCCAAACGGCTTCCTTAATCTTTGTTTTCCCCCAAAAAGCAAAATCTTAAGGGTCTTTGCAGCATACTGAAAGTGAAAGTGCAGGTCATTTCCTCAAGGAAGATTGATAGATGCCAAAATGTTGTAAAATGTTTGAATTCATATACATGATTCAAAGAAAAGTGGGAGAGCTAGCTCATTAAGAAGCTTGTTAATTGCTTTGGCATTCTTACTCTTATTAGTAAACAGCCATGCACGTGTGTCTGTATTCTCACCAAACTGTCAAGCAAGGTTAAGCCGAAGCAAAAGACGAAATAAAACATAAAAGGGAATAATCGTCCGATGACAACATGACCATGTCTCACTTACATTGACAGGGTTCAAGCCACTTGGCTTTATGCACATCAAACGAACTCTTGTTCGTTGTTTTCATTAATATTATTTTTACTATTATATTTATCAGTTCATAAACAATAATTATTTCCAGCTATATATTATCACATCGTGATGATGATGCAACTGGCAGTCAAACATGCTTTTGATTTCTTAACACAAGTTGAAGGTCTATGAAGATGTCAATTGGGTGGTCAAATTTTGAGTGGCAGATCGATGTACAGCGAACCTTTTACCATCCACCCTCAATTTTTTGGATGGTGGGTCGTTTACTTTTTAACTTTTTCTCTACATCTTTTGCGTGTATATATAGGTTCCTTTTCTTTTAAATAAAGTTGTGTTTTGGTGAAAATGTTTAACCTGGGGAATAATATTGTTCATGTTATCTGTCCCATCGATATAAATTTTCCAGTAATAATATATAGTATCTGAAGGTCTTCAGAGAATGAAGCCAGAATGTTCCCCACAAAAGAAAAAAAAGAAGTTTGCTTAACCTCAACGTCATGATTTTCCAGGGTAATATGAGTATGATTTTCTTTAGACTTGCTTGAATATGATATAAGCTAATCTAGGAAATACTGCTTATCAAAGCTTGGTGTTGCTGATAAATTACTGTTAATTTTTTCTAATGATATAATAACGAAATATATATATATATATATCTATAGATTTTGATCCTGGTTAGAAAATTCAAATGATTACTTTAAGATAAGTTCCTTTTTTCAATTATTTTTTTCTCTAACATAAAAATATAAGGATCCAATATTAGTTAATCAATGATGTGGGGTAGATTAAGTTTGAGTAAATACTAAGATTAATAAGTAAGAGAATATGTTATAGAAGACAGCCAGCTGACAAAGGCAGTGAATTTTTGGAAATGTGAGTAGGCGTCTCCTTGTGGGCTGACTGTTCCTGCTACTATGCTAATCCTTAATCATAATCTAATGATGTTTTTCCTTTCTAACATTGTTTAAAATAAAATTTTGGAGTTTAGCTGTTGAACTCTTTTGGCATTAGAATATTCTCTCCCCTCCAACACTCTCCCCAAAGGCTGGAACTTTCAATGCCTTGTGAGATTCCTATTCAAACTCCACAACTCCACCCTGCCAGTTGCCACAACCTCTTCCTTCTCTCTCTACTATCTTGATATGGTTGGATACAGACATTTCAAATTGAAAGCATATATATGAATTTAGGGAAAAGCATATTGTTGTCACCAAGGATGTCTTCGTTTCTTTCTTTGTCTTCTTTTGTTCACAGAAGCTGAAAGTTAACCACAAGTTGTTCTGGGAATTCATTTGGGCAATATGAGTAAAACCAGAAAATTATAGTATCAATGTACATGTTAATTTTTGCTGTGGCTTACTTGGTGTTAATTTTAACTTCATCAGTTATAACATCTGTTAGTTCTTTGGGAAAAATTTACTTTGATCCCTTTATGCAAATTAATTTCTATATCACTCCAATATTAATAAGTTATATCACATTTAAATAGGTTGAAGTTCTAAAAAACCAGTTTCAAACTCAAGTTACACAAAGGATAATATTTTAAATAATTCTGAATTTTCAACTGGTAGATTCAGCTTAATTAAATTAGAATGATTGCTCGAAAGTATAACAGATTTAGATCTGGGATTCCATTACAGAAACCCACATGCTTTTTGATTATCAAAAGCTGGAGAATATTTGCCTTTTACCATTCAGCAATTTGTATTCCTTTTCTTTAATATTGTTCTATTTTATTTTATATATATCAATCACTGGACAAATATACATGATATATGCTACAAGATCTTATTGCATTTTAACCAAATCAACTTTACGGACACAATGAAAGAACAGCACTTGACATGAATATTCCCAAATGGATTTGCAATTTGTACTTTACTTTATCAAAGGATATTCACGGTTTCTTTGTAATGCATAATTGCAACAGTATATATGTTTCTTCAAGAATGAATGAATGAAGACGTATATAGCTAAGTTTCGTCATTTTCTTTCTTATCACAGATATCAGAAAAGTAACATCAAAGTTACAGTAAAAGCAAAACAACTCAGCCACTATATGTTGTCTCAAATGTGTTTGCTGCATAAAGAGACTACTGTGCTTATAATAAATATCATGGACGCAATGTCTAACGAATTCGGCTTTTCTGTGTCATGACATGCTCTTTGTATACGCATGAGTGGAAATGTCAAGAACAATTAGTGAGAAAAAATTGCAATGATTAGTATTTAGCAGCTGCATACGCTACAATTATGATTTCAATATTCCGCTTAATTCCATAAACATATAGCTACAATCATTTCATGGAATTTATGTTTGGCTGCAAACATTATCTATACAGACTAGAGTGCCAGCTTTGTAATATTTGTTAGTTATAATTCCACTTTTCTTCACTTTTTTCCTTTTAGTTGAGTAAAAAGGGTCAGACATAGAGAACCAACAAGCAATCAATTCTCAAACGTCACTACAAAAACGTTAAATAGTGATTCAATAGAAGTGTGTGGTAGTCAATTCAATTATGATGTCATTGAAAGATTATTATAGAATAAAAGATGCTGCTATTTCGTAACGTGATCTTGAATATTAGTTTGTTTATTTTTTGTTTCAATTTATAAAATATATATAATCAAAGACTGGATATGATTTAAAAAGGTTTTTGAATTGAGGCTTTTAAAGAAATATATAACCGATCGAGCAACATGCACAAACAACAATGAGAAGGAAAACAACAATGAGAAGGAAAGCGATATTTTTTATTTTATTTCCTATCCGTTTATATCTAAATTACAGTCTTAAACTTCATGACATTTTAGATATGTGTGATGTTTATACTTGATTCCTTGCTTAATTCCTATACTGTATGGCTGAACGGTTGTATCATATAGTCCGAGCTGTTCACATAGTATGGCTGAACGGTTGTATCATATAGTCCGAGTTGTTCACATAGTCAGAAATTCCAAAATGATTATTCAGACTTAAGCAGTTTCATTATACAGACCGAACAGTTATCATTAAGCAACAATTAGGCTAGATGGAGATTAGTTTATCATAAAACATGAATAACACTAGTTGAGTCATGATTAGGCCATCAATAATCCAAAGTTCATCTAAAATCTATAAATAAAGGTTTAAGGTAAAGAGGTGGATTATTGCATTTATTAGACAATAACTACTAAACTTGTCGAATCTTTACTGACTTTGGCATCAAAGTACCTTCTACAGGCTGACTTTGGCATCAAAGTACCTTCTACAGGTAACCTCCCAGTTTGACCAAACAGTTTGAAGGACGATGACGAGTATAAGGACACAGAACTTAGTAAACAAATAACCTCGACCTCATAATCGAAACAATTATTATTCATGATATTGATTTGATTTTAAAAAAAGAAAACACTACAACAAAATTTAAATTAACATTATCATATGTTTGTATTGTACCAAAAAATATCACAATTGTACTAGTAATCAACGAAAAAGGAACACAAAGACTATGCTGGGTCTTACACAATATTGAGATATGAGTCTAATCCATATAAGAGATTGACAATAATGAAGTTATATTCATATTTGGATTTCTAATAAAATCTTAAGACAATGAATTACGAGTCTTCTTCTATATAGGATCACACTTGAATTCTTAACAATTTACCCCTTACATATAAGTCATTGACACTTCCATCTTAAACCATTGATGGATCTTTAGAGAGTGGATTCATTAGGGAGACTCTAGTGAGTCACTCACTTTCCTATCTTCTTTGGCGAGGTGAAGCTCGAAGGTCTTACACGAGATGTGGGTGCAGTTCAATTCATAATTCTAATACCATGTTAAGAAGTAGAATTTAAGTCTAACTCAATCCAAAAAAATTGACTTGTAAGGTGAAGTTTACATTTAAATATATAATCTAAATTGGCTTTATCTCTAGTCGATATGAAACTTCCAATGTGTCAAATGGTGGTTGTGTAGTGTTTTAAGTTTGATATGCTCATGGGTGAAGGTGAATCAGAGCTCACATTTTTTCGAGTGAGGTGATGTGCTTGGTGCTCCAACGATGTGTGTGCCTGGTGGAGGAGTTGAGTTGTTGGTTTACACAACTTCAATGATGTTGTGTTGTGGAAAATGGCGTCATGTGGCTCGTGCATAGTCTTCTCAGATAGGGTGTTGTGTCATGGTATTATGGGTCGCACGTAGAAGCTAACAGTGGAGTTACTGGTTCGTCTTTGGGGAGGTGGCATGATGGTGGCACTCCGATTAGCTTCAAGTGCGGTGGCGATTGGTTTTTGGTGAAGGTTGTTGGTGTTGGGTCTTTGGTGGTGCTCCTATGGTCGTTGTGCAAAGATGAAAACAAAGGTTATGTGTTTGCATATATATTTAAGGAAGAAAGAGATAACGTGACAGATCGTAATTGGTCTAATATGAGATTTGAGGATTGTGACATATGGTATCTCCTAGTTGGTCAGATTTAAAAGTGGAAGATTGTAACACGTGTTAGTTCCTGGTTAGGTAGACTGTAAGTGCTAGGATGATTTTTTTCTAGCTGCAATTTATACCCAGACATTCATTGATATTGATGTAGGGTGTATGAGGATTATACACGACATTGGTTAGTGTCGCAACCGGAATCGCGACGGGACGACGATCAAAAAAGAAACGCGGGTTTTGAAAAAGAGATTTGGAGTCGCCACCATAGTTTATTCTGGAAAACTACGGAAAAACCATAAAATGATAAGGCATGATCTGCGAAAATGAGATTCTTGGTTCGGGAGTCGATTACGCGTAGGGAAGGTATTAGCACCCTACAACGCCTGCCCTAAGGCAGTACCTTTAACTAAATACGCGAATATGATGTGGTTTTCAATATGTTTAACTATCCCCTAAAATAAAACTCTAAATAAACAAAATATATTTTTTAGTTTTTTGGGCCCGACAAGGATTGACCTTGCTCCTACGTATTCTCATTCAGAATGAGAAATCAGGGTTACGTAGTTCTTTTGAAACTGTTTGAGAAGTTTGTTTGAAAATTCGTTCTGAAATGATTTTGGATTCTTGGGAAGTGAACCTGACAAGGACTAGCCTTGCTCCTACGTATCTCCACTTTTGATGGAGAATCAAGGATAACGTAGTTCTGGGTAGCAAGACTATTTGTTGTTTAAAATTGTTGATGTTTTCGGGTTTTTTTGAAGATTTTATACCTTTTTTTGTATTTTGTTTAAGAAAGAGAAAAGGTTGTTAGCACAAGGACGATGCGTGCGATCACACATGTGCATAAACCTTTAAAACATATTTTTTGGTTAATTTTACTTAAGGAAAAGAAAAGGTTTTTAGCACAAGGACGATGCGTGCGATCACACATGTGCCTAAACCTTTAAAACATATTTTTTGTAATTTTAATTAAGAAAGCGAAAAGGTTTTTAGCACAAGGACGATGCGTGCGATCACACATGTGCCTAAACCTTTTAAATATTTTAAATGAAGATATTAAGTACTAGGCTGATGCGGACGATCGCACGAGTACTTATACCATTATTTAACTTCTTATTTTTTTCATCATTTTTTTTACTTTATAATTTTTGTAATTTTTATAATATTAAAATAATATTTTCATAACATTGTGAAAACAATAACTATTTTTTATATTTTTATAATTTATCTTTTTTAGTATTCAAAGTGTAGCAAATAAACAAACATAATGTATAAAACACTAAAGATAACGAGTGGGGTTATCATGAAAGGGTTATGTACATTAAAAACATAATAATCAAACACATACTAAAAATAAATAAACAAAACCTGACACGAGATAAAAACAAAAAACTGCCAAAAAAGAGTGGGGGTGCGGAGATAAAACAAACCAGGGGTGTGACCCAATTAGGTTCAGTCCAGGCCCAAGTGACGATATGGATGCAGCAGTGGGGTTTGGAAGTATTAGAAACGAAATGGGCCCAATGCCCAAACTCCTCTTTGCTTGCAGAAGCGCAGTGGGGGTGTGAATGGGAATTTCACGTCACCGAGAAGAGGAGGCAACCCACCAGCCAGGCCCAAAGCCTATTAACCCCAATCAGAAACCCATTAGGGGTTCCCCCAACCTCGTCTCATTTTTCCATTCGGACCTTGCACGCTTAGGGTTCTCTACGAGAAAGGTAACCCAGGGATGTTTGTCCCCTCTTCACGCACGCTGCCGCCTCCGCCCAGCCGGCCGCCGCTCACGACCACGACCCAGCCTCCGCGCCACCTCTGGACTCTTCTCCCAGCCCAGAACTCCGATGAGGGGGCATCTTCCCCGCATGCCACCAAACCGGCCACCGCGCCAAAACGGCTATCGCGCCACCACCTTCCCTATCTCTCGTCTCCCTTTGAAATCGGCAACCCCAGGGAGGGGTTCGTCCTGTCCACCGGCTCACGCACACAGGCCGCCGCGCCACCGCCTTCCACCAGCTCTTCCCCTCTTCCTTTCTCGCGTGAGAGAGAGGCGCTCCGACTTCAACCTGCAACGTCGTCGCCACTCCTCCACCCGACCGGCAGCCGCGAGTCGCGCCAAGCTTTCCCCTCTCCTTCTCTTTTCTTCGCACGATACTGCCGCCAACCTAGCTCCGACAGTTACCCCCCTTCATTTGAACTTAGAACTTGCTCACGACAATTGCTCCCTTATCCTCTAATATTTGTTATCTGCTTTGGATGTTGAGATTGGGTTGGCTGGACGTTACTGCTAGGCGCTGGACCGTGAAGGTCCTTGGAGTTGCTGAACGTGTGGAGCTGCTACCACCCTTCTCTTTGCTGCACCTAGACCGTGAGCTCCTTCCAGCCGTGGTGGTGGCTTCATCCTTCACAATGGACGTTTAAACTTTGCTGCAGTATCCACTCACCATGCTCTTCATTCCAGCCAAAAAAAGAGATTCATTACGGTGTGCATTGGCTTGCTTCCAGCCGTGATAATTTGATAGAAAGATGTGACAGCAACTCCTATTGATTTGCTTCCAAAGAGTGCTGCTCCTCATGCCTTGATGTTGTCCGTGAATGAGACACCAGCTCCTTGATCCAGCCAGCTTTGACACCACTCCACCGTGTGTTATTTCTCCAAGAAGAAGCTTCAAGCAAACCGTGAGCTGCTGGATGCTTCAAAGAGTTTTCAATGTGGTGGCCCCTTCTTTTTGACTCAATGTGCTGATGTTTTTCCAAGACTTGGCTGTGACATGTGTTGTCTTCTTTCACAAACTCTTGGAGCTCTGTTCACCATTGTTAAACTCCTGAAGCTCCCCCTTTGTGGCTGGCTTTCCCTTTTTGTCTCTGTTGTAGATGAATCGGAGTTGCCGCAACAGGGGAGATGGATGATGTAGATGAAGAAGAAAGGGACCAGTGCCCCTGAATGGCCGTGTGTGTATGATGATGGTCATGGGAGATCATCTTGTTGAATTCGAAAAATGTGAGATGATCCCTCCCCCAAGAGGACCCCTCTGTCTGTTGTAGTGCCCTCCAGACTTTACAGATGGAATCTGTACAGGCACCACATGGGCACCCGTGGCCGACAAAAGTGAAGGTGTCAGCCAAAAATATTCTCTTTTTCAGAAACCCATGCTGTCAATCGCTTTCACTTCAGACAAAATCTGCAGTTGAAGGTGGGAATCTTTGCTGTACAGCTCAGACGAATGAAAAACGCAGCCACCACCACTTTTGGACGCTCGGTCAATACCGGAAACGAACGACCGTGAACGACCGTTCACATAAAATGAACGAACGTTCAGACCGAACGTTCACAAGGTAAGAGTTCTGATCTAGGTCGAACGCTTAGGAGTTACCAATTTAAGGACGAACGCCCACAATCATCAATCCAACAAGACCGAACGCTCGAGATTGCTTTATGAGAATATACATCATCAAGACCAAAAGCTACCTATCGACACTCACTCCCCAACAGGACGAACGTTAATACAGAACGAACGGTTGAATTCACAGTCGATGACGAACGCTCACGTAGGATAGAGGACGAACGTTTGCAAGCGTAGAAACGAACGCGCACGGTGCAGTACAATCGCTTATGGCCAGGAATGGACGAACGGTATAGGACGAGCGATCTAAAGGTGGAACGCTAAATGGTAAAGATTGCCGAACGTCAGTGAGAATGGCTGAAGGCTGATCATGGATGACCGAGCGTTCAAATGAGAATAACTTCACCAAGGCCGAACGTTCAAATGAAGACCGAACGGTTGACTGAAGACCGAACGTCCTAGAGGAATGAATGGACGAACGGTCGAATGATGAACGCTTGAAGACTGAACGGTTGAAGCTGAGATTGCCGAACGTGCTAGAGGTAAAGACGGACGAACGGTCGAATAAAGCAAAGGAGGAACGGTGGAGGACGAACGCTCTTTTTCTTTTTAATGTTTTATATTATTTTTTCTTTTTTTTTTTTTATTATTTTTTTTTTTTTAATTTTTTTTTTTTTTTAACACTCCCCATGAAGATAAAAATAAATCTATTAGCCAATTCGGACGAAATTGGGTGTTGACAGTTAGCATTGATGCATGGTGTATAGGGATTATACACAAGCATTCGCAATATTGATGCAAGGTGCAAAGAAATTATTGGAATGGTTTAATTCCAATTAAGCATACTCTCTATGGTGGACTAAGATTCCTAGTACAAGCAACAAAAATGTGTTTATTTTAGTTAGGGTGGAGAATAATGAAAATAATATGTCTTGAAAAGTCCCACATAACTTAAGTTATACTAGGAAGTGGATGTCGGTGATTATATAATGGACTTTAAGTCCATGGTGTTTCTTACCGTAAGTCAAAGACACTTTAAGTTTGTATCTAACTTTTCTTATACTCTTATAGTAGAGTGTTGTGAGATTTGGATTAAATTCTTACTTTGGAGAGTGTGATTATACTTGGAACCAAAGTCATGGAAGATGTATTGTAAAATTTTTTATAGTGTTATTTTTTTTTTGTTATTATTTGATAATAATTATGATTTTTCTCCAATTTTAGAATTTTCATGTTATATTATTGTGTTAATCTTAATTCTCTATTAATAAGATTATTCTTAACAATAAAGATGCGTATGTTCTTAATTGATGATGCATTTTCCCAATAGTGAAAAGTCATCAACAAATAATGTTTAAAAACATTCACACAATGTATCTTATTCCTAAACTCAAAATTTAGATGGCTATTAAATTTAAATAGTCTACAGAAATTGTCAATTGCAATATTCAGATTATCATTCAATTTCCTAATGAGAGTTTATTAAACATTACAAATGAACTCAACAACTAAAAAGAAAATAAAAATTCAAAAGAAAAAGGAATTGCTTCCATTTTTATGGTTGTCAATAATCTTCTTCATCACTTCCAGGTCAAAGAAATTTATGGAGAATTTGAATGTGACTCAAATTCGTTGTGCGACCAATATGGATTGTCAGACAGTGACCAACAGAGTCTAATCACAAATTTTCGTCTTCTACCACTTTATAGGCTCAATGTCTCTCTGTATGATATTTTTTTCCTTAAAATTTTCACATCTGTCCCTTTTGTTTCAATATAACTCAAAAGATGTATCTATATTAACGCTAGCACAACAAAATGTTCACTTCAACTTCAAAACCAAATTCATCTATGATGTACATGAAAATCCAATAAAATCAAGATATCCATTTAAATAATCAAAAGTGAATTACAGAAAAATAAAATGCAAATGAGTTATATGCTCACAAAATAGATAATTCATTAAAACATGCCATCGAATTCTATAAACTTCTGAATGTTGTATATTCATCAAATAACAAGCGAAGTTAAAACTCCACTAAACTAATGTTTGGAATGATTAAATACAGCATATAAAAGAATGAAAAGAAATATCTAAAGATAAAATGTGATACTTTAAACATTTTAGTTATAGATAGATATCATGCAATCAATTTGGTGTAGATGCTTCCGTATCGCGGTGTTCTCTCTTTCACGTTGATGTTGAGTGCTGAGGTATGCTAGCTTTCTGCATCATTATTGGTAACTTTTTGGTCAAAATGAAAAAAACCATTTTAAATGATGTAGCTATCACTTAATGGGAGCAACACTTCCATTGCAACATTAACAAAATAAACACGAGGAATACACAAGCACAATTCCATGGAAAGTAAATCTCATCACAAAGGAATTAATAATTAACTCACTTAATTTGTTAATTTTTTTTTCTCATGGTCGAGATATAAATATATTGCTGTAGAATCTTAAATAAAATAAATAAATAAATTTTTTTAAGAAATTTAAACGTAAGTTTAAGTTTTACAAGTAAAAATGAAAAAAATAATAATATACAATAAAAAAATTACAAATTTATTATCTTAAAATTTTAGAAGATAAGCCGTATCATTTTTTATATAATTTGAACCAAGTTTTATTGATGTTGTGTCTCTTTATAAAATTTATTTTTCTCTATAAAATATCTCTTCTTAGTAGATCTATAAGAGTTTGTGTAAATGATAGAATGTATAGGCTACCCTACTCCACCAATTAATTTGAATAGCAATAATAAAAGGAATTAGTTGATGTAGAGTTATTGCATGAGTGTGTTTGTGAAGATGGTTAGAGGGTGAAGAGGCAAGCACTTTGTTCTCATGGAAATGGAATTGACGAGCACTACAATCTCAATCGACCAACTATGAATTGCCATGTAACATAACAAGATTAGAAGGATTCTCTTTCTTAGCTAAAAGCAAAACTAAAGTATTGAGGAAAAAAAATATATAAAAAGAAGCACCCCACAGCACTAGCATAGCATTCTCTATATCTCTCTTTTCTTTTAGGTGAATCAAAGCATGCATTAGCTATTAATAATGTCCTTTAATAGAGAAAAGGAAGGGACCAAGCATACGTAGAGAGAGAGAGAGGGAGATCAAATAATGCCCAAACCAGAAATATTTTAGTGAAGAAAATCCATTGATGTTGTATTATTAGGGTAAAGAAAGGTCACTATCTTGTGTGTGATGTGTTTTGAGGGAAGGTCAGCATCAAGAATTATATGGGCACAACCAATTTGAAGTTGCACTATGGATAAAAGAACAATGGTTGAATATATTAGAAGAAATTAAAAATGAATTATTGGAAAAAATTGGATGGGTGAAGAGAGAAAAAGACAAAGTTACAAAACTGCCTTGCAAGCCATGGAGGCCCATCTTCCACTCCCATCAATCATAATTTCAAATAGTTAATCAATCGCAAACACGTTTTCGTACACAAAAGTGTATGCGTATAAAAAGGGATCTTTGTTGTCTACCTTAACCTCTAAATTCATGCTACCCTTTAATTAATTATTATTATTATTTTATTATTATGCTTTGTCTTTAAGATAACTGCAACCCCACATGCTAGAGATTCAAATGTTAATATAAGCTCAAATAAAGATCATCTGGATCAGTTTTTACAATGATATCTGAGTGAGCGACTAATAAGAGTAGGAGTTTAATCGATCGACATGTAATCAGAGACAATTATTTTTAATACTGGTTAACTTAGAAATATTGTGTAATTATTTAATATTGAATTGTAATTAGGTCATTAATGTTCATCATAAAATCTATAAATGTATGTTTGAGATAAAGACATAGATGATTTGTATTTATTGGATCATTAATACTTGAACAATCAAAAATTGAACTCACTTTATATCATAATATCTTCTACAAGTATCTTTTAAACAGTTTGGACGAGCAATTATAAGAAAATTTAAATTTCTAAACAACATTTAGACCTAAACAACCAATGTTAAATAGTTGAACTTGATCATACGTATCGAAATACTAAACATAGCGATAGTAAATTGTAATAATTTGTCTATTTTTTAGTTATTTGAAGAGAATGAAATAGAATAAAATTCATGTTCTAGTTTAAAAATTAAGATAAAATAAAAATATTACTTATTAAATTTCTTATCAAACTCTTTGCAAGAACCCAAAACTTCTTTTACATATTTCTGAAATCTCATTCGGAAGGCCTTTCACATGTTTGAGAGTTCATTCCCAACAAATCGTTTCACAAGGCATCCCATCTTAAAAGAAGAAAACACTACAACAAAATTATGTTGTATAAAGCTAATTTTGGAATACATTTCATGTGTTAAGAAAAGTTTGTTCCAGAAATCTCATTTTTAAAATTTTATTTCAAAAGTCATATTCCAAAAATTTCAGAAAGTTTGCTCAAGAGGATTTCTGAAACAGGCTACCCGGAAATGACTTTTATAAAAGGTAAAATACTTGTTTTAAAACTTGTGGGGGTACAGATAGAAATTACAGAAGTGCAGGAAGACAAAACATATTGTCATCAAAACATACATGTTAAGAGGCCGTTACATAAAGCAATAGGCCCATCAAATTTCGTGAATCATAATGCTTATTTGAGAACAATGTATGGCCCCAATGTTATTTATGACTTCGCCAAAAATATAACATTTAAATATAATTATAAAATACCTTATATTTTTATGAAAGAGAAACTTAAAAACAAAAGATGCTATTGCCTCAAGTAAGCACCATTGTTATAGAAATGTTTCTCTTAATTTGAGTTTTACTTAATTGATTAGTTTCGTATGCATTATTTTATTACGTAATCTGGATATTGTCAATTAGAAAAATTATAGTGTCAAAATTTGACCATTTTATAATAACTAACAATAATATATTGTAAGAAAATAAATAAATCATGATTATAAATAAATCTTGTTCACACACTGGTTTATAAAAAGGTTTAATCATGGTCTCTGTGTAGAAATGCTCAAATATGTTCTTTTATCATTTGTTATCTGAATTAGGTTTCTATTCATGTAAAATTGATTTAATTACACACTTGTTGTCAATGTGAGTGAACAATGTTAAAATTGTAATGAGGTGGTATGTTGACTTTGCAAATATGAAGCATGTGGCAAATTGAAGGTGTTAGTGACTGAGTTTTTAGTTTAATGTAAAATATAATTTTTCTTCTCTTCTCATTGACCAACTCAATCAGACTGTTCTCATTCACTCTCAAATTTCTTCATATACTCCTCACACGCACACCACTGAGACAATCACGATCTCCAACCTCGGGGGCGAACTTCAAATCTGATGTCATCATTAGCAAGGCGCTGGCAAGCATTGACTTTCAACAGCAACGACTTCTCCTCCGCCCTACCCTAGTGGTCATTTCCTCTTCACCACCAAACCCAGAACATAGCATATTCTCTCTCCCCCACAGTTCTAGCGAGACTCCGACGACCTTGATCATCAACTGCATCAATGAGAACCATTGTGCGTCAATCGCTAGCCATTCCACCTCCACGTGAGCTCGCCGCAAGCTCGCCGTCGTTGGAGCCCTCATCTTCTTGTCGCTATGCGACGTTGGAACCCTAGGCCGCTCGCCTTTTCCATCTCTAGTGAGATTTAATCACACTATCTTCGTAATCTTCTCTACCATGTTTCTTTGTGTGCGCGTACCACTATTTCCCCTCCTTTTTGTGTTTTGTTTCTTTCTTGATTTGGATCCATTCTGAGGGTGATTGGGGCTGATTGGGTGCATTCTAATGGGTTGTTGCTACCAAATAGAAATGGTGAAGCTGATAATTCCTCATGACGATTAGTATCATTCCTAAATGTTGGCAAATTGTGTTTAATTGCTTGAGACGATTATGTAATTTGTTGGATTGTTTGATGATTTCTTTGATTGTGAAATTCATTTGTTGGATTGTTGAACTTTAATTTGTATACCTTTATTATATACACAAAAATTCTCATTCTATACAAAAAAATCCCTAAATAATCCATAATTTAGTAGAACACGTTTTATTTTAATTAAATTTTAGTTTTTTAAAACTTAAAATAATTAAGTTCCACGTAATGCCACTAACTAAACGTAATGCGATCTAACCATGCAAAGTCAGCATGCCATCTATCTTAACGTCGTTTATTCAAATTGACAGCTGATGGAAAATCTCCTAACCATGGTCAAGCACTTTCAAGAGAGTGTAAGTCATCCATGAAGATGACATCAATTTTACCTTGTAGACTACCATTTGAGCCATCATGAAGCATGGATTGAAAAATAGTGTAGGAATTTAGGCCATTGTATTGGGCCATCTAGTGTAGGTTTTTTTAAGGCTTGTATTAAGGTCTAAGTAGCATAGGATTTTCCTTAAAGTTAGACATCCAAACCAAGTGGAAAGTGTGTGTCATGTGTCATGTTTCCATTGGAGAGGGTTTGCTTTTGAAAAGGTAGCCACATGGCATCCTAGGAGTGGAGAGGATTTACTTTTAGTAGTGGCCACATGACACTCTAGGAATGAAGATGATTGTGTTTTGTGAGTGGCCACATGTCCTTCCATCATTGGAGAGGTTAGAAGGCCTCATTTTTTTGCCAATGAGAGCAAATATGGGAGATCATGCTTTTAGGGTTAGAATGAGACACCCTTGGCCTATAAATAGAGGTGTCTCCACCCTTGTATTTCATCTTAGAATTATGTAATGTTATGCTGCCAAAATATGACAATACTCTTCCTTGATCAAGACTAGAACAACCCAAGAGGCCCTTCTAGTCACCTTCCTCCTTGAGTTGGCTTAACGTCTCTTGGGGCCACCAAACACTACACCACCACCACCATATCTCCTAAAGGCTTTGAGCTTCTACCCCATCCTTACCTTAGCTCATTATCCTTGGACCATTTACCACCACATTTCTGAACCATTCATCCAAGGAAACACACCTACATGCACATCTCCTAGCTTTGGCCCAACCTAGCCAAGGAGGTTGTCATCAACAGCAAGAGTGCAATTGAATCAATTTTACACGACTAGGAACCTAATTCAAACAACGAATAATAGAAAGACCTATTTAAGACGTTTCTGCACTACCTTGAAAATGATTAAACCTTTATAAAAACTCTTAAATTCTTTAAAATTTTGAATAGCAAGTCAACTATAAGTTGATTTTAATTTATCAACATATTTTATTTTGTTAGAACACTATTTAAATAAAATTTGGTAAGAGAAACTCATGCTATCATACGAATGTGTCAGCATGAACGTTATACGCACCAAACATAGTAGTTTATGGTTTTGGAGCTGTGAGAGTGTTTAATGTAACATCCCAGAAATATAGCTTAAAACTATACTTAAGAGTCCTTACATTTACAATAAACTAGAACAGTTACATGAAATAAACTTAACTTATAGTTATCCTAAAAATAACAATAAATTTAAAATTTTATAGAAACATATACTCAAACAAACCATAAGAACCAACCGAACGGTCATACAAGCAGTGTATTACACCGAACGGTCCTACACTAATACAAAAATAAGCACAAGACTGACGGTCTTACTCCAACGGACACCATCCTCTCCTGTCAGCGCCTGCTCTAGAGAACCCTCATCACCTTCTGCTCACACCCACATGGTGATCATTGCAATGACAAAGACGACCGAACGGACAACATGACAAGACAGGAAATAAAGGTAAGCTAGTGTAATTTAATTAACTATGTTAACATACAATTCAGACAAACATATAATACAATAATACATATACCGAAACCATACAAGCATGTTATAACCGACCACTTTTACTCTGACTATCCGGACTGTATGAATATGTAGCTACAGCCGTTCTTGCACTCGTGGAAAGGTAAACTGGAAACCTCATGAATACCATAGCTGGAAACCCAAGCCGCCACACGAGGTTAGCCCTTCATCCCTCACTGTAGCTGGAAACCGCAAGCTACAACATGAGTTTAGTCTGTTAGCTGGAACCCCAAGCTATACGCGACCAGGCCTCCTGCTATTATCACCACATGCGTCACCATTCTCTACTTGAGACTCGGTGACCATTAGAATGTCAGGATGAACGTTAGCTTAGTCTATCCATATTCATACTTTATCAATTCAATAACCATTCACCGAGACATTCCTCCCTGGAACTCTCTTCCATACCAACTTGAAATATAATACCAACATACTTCCTTATCCATAATATATTTAAGTAAAATTAAACCGAACAGTAAAACAATCACCATCATTGATTACAACCGAATGGAAAAGTGTAGCGTAACCTCTGAACAAGACCGAAAGGGAGACTACTCCCTATACGTGAACATGACCGAACGATCATGTAAAGAGTAAAACTCAAGCATGAGTCGAACGTCTTTGAAGCTGAACGCCAAAACAACCAAATTCTAAAGCTAAAACCGAACACTTGAATCTTAGACCGAACACTTATGATTTATAACGAACACTATTGGCTTAGGCCGAACACTATCAAGAACGAGCGCTTGTACGAGACTGAGCACTACCAAGAATGAGCGCTAGTACGAGACCGAACACTCCCAAGAACAAATGCTAGTACGAGACCGAGCGCTATCACTAGCATAACGGCTAGTACACAACCGAGCGCTAACACTAGCATAACTGCTAGTACAAGACCAAGCGTTATCACTAGCATAACGGCTAGTATACAACCGATCGCTAACACTAGCATAATTGCTACTACAAGAATGAGCGCTATCACTAGCATAACAGCTAGTATACGACCGATCGCTAACACTAGTATAACTGCTAGTACAAGAACGAGTGTTATCACTAGCATAACGGCTAGTATACGACCGAGCGTTATCACTAGCATAACGGCTACTACACGACCGAACGCTCTGAACTTATACATAATGTATAAGTAAGACCGATCATTGAAGCTACTAAACACAAATTACAAACTAAGTACAATTATAATACCGAGGGCTTAACTGATCTGAATACTTTTATCTAGGTTGACTTATGCGTGAAAATAGAAAATTATACTTAGACCGAGCGCTATATTCAATTATACACAATATAAGACTGATCGGTCATTAACTGAAAAACTCTACAAAAGTAGAATTCAGTTAATACCGAACACTCTGAAAAGGTCGAATGGTCACAAATGACTCTCGGCGACATGTAATTATTCTGCAGAATATTGCAGAATTATGATCAAACCTTATTCTTACCCATTCACACCATTTAACAACATCAACACATCTAGATTAATATGTAGAAAACTTCAACATTTCCAATATCAACGAAACATCTCAACATACCACCATTTAAAACATGCAACCATACTAACATGCAACAATCCATACACAGAAGAATCATAATTAAATCACAAGCTTCCCTTACCTCTTGATCGGACAGCAAGCTCAATCAACTACAGAATTGCGCTCACCACACACCAAAATCCTAGAACACCTAAAGCTCACCGATTGAGAAGGAAAGATCACCCCAAAAGACCAAGAACGTGATTAGAAACGAGAATAAGAAAATGATGAGCACATGCAACCAAAAACTTGGCTTGCATGTTAGGAAACAGAATTTCTAGGAAGAGAGTGAACTTACTAACTCTAAACTTGATTTTTGATCTGTGGAAGAAAATGATCTTGACTCCTAGATTGCTTAAACGGTGACTGTTTGAGGAAAGATGAAAGGAGATGAAGAATTTCTAGAGAGAAGAAGGAGAAAAGGTAGAGGCTTGAGTTTTAGAGAGATACATATTCTGAAAAAAAATGAGATGAGCTACGGTTTGAAAATTTGTATAAAAATGTTCAATCTCTTTATTTGAGACATTTGTTCCTCCCTTCCATATGTCATTTTTAGGGGCTTACATTTAACAAATTTATGTTAAAAGAATTAAACCTAAAATTTATTTAATAAGAGTAAAAATTATAATTTAAGATAAAAAGAAAAAAAAAACACGGAAGCGAAAATTAAAATTCATTCATTTATGTACCCTCATGTATTTTTTGTTCATAACTTTGCTTAAAATATAGGCAGGCATTTTTTTGACATGGAATTTAATTATTTTTATTTGTGTGAAATATAAATAAAACTGCATCTAATAATATAATCTTTTAATTTCATTTTTCTAATCCGTGTTTAATTTTAATTTATATTATAAATATAAAACATAACTTATCTTTTTCTTTTTCATTTTCTATTCTGGTTTAGATCAAGTTTCAAACACTAAAATTTGATCAAATCTGTGTTGAAAATCAAATAAATTCAATGAAATCAAATTAATTGAATGATTAAATTTTGAGTTGAATCTGATTGAAGGAACTTAGAGGTACAAATTAATTGAATGATTAAATTTTGAGTTGATATGATTGAAGTAACTTAAGATACAACTTTTGGTGTTAATTAGGAATACCTAACTTGGTATACATTAATCATATGATATAAGTAGAATTTATGTTATTTAAATAAATAAATGAAGTCACATTAAAATATTTTGTATTGAAGGGTTGTATTATTAATTTTTCATGGAGCGTACAGTTATTATGTGACTGACCGAAAAAAAAGATATTGAGATTTATATTAATATTAATTAGTTTAAAATAAAATAGGATTATTAGTAATTGAGTTATGATTAGATTATTATTAATTTAAAATTTAATCTAAAAATTATAAATATTTAAAATAAAGAAACAAATTATTGTATTTATTATAATATCAAGTGTTATAATTATCGAACATATTTTATTGTTCTAAATAGAATTGACACGTGAGAAATTAGTCATAGATTTTGATTGTGGTCATAGTTAGTGCCTAACTTAAAATGTGTATTTTCAAGTGTCGGCGATGATGAGGGTTGAAAAAGGATGACACGCAACTGGATCCACTCATTGGGTAAATTCTAAAGCCACCATTAATAATAATACTTGAGTTTGCGTAACAACTTATGTTTCCTTATTTTTCTCTCAGAAACAGGATTCAATAATGAGACAAACACAACGTGACCATGGAAGATATCTTATCCAAACGTGATTCAGAATTTATTTTACAACCACCACCTCACCAATCATAAATATTTTTCTATTACTACCCACTCTTCTTCATGCAACTCAATTTTAACCTTGAGTTTCTTAAAAAAAAATATACGTGGGATTAAACATTTTTAATGAAAGGTCCGATAGCAGTCCGATAATCATACAATAATATGTTCAGTAAACAACAAATATTATTAAAATAGGCTCTAACCATGATTCTGATACCATGTTAAAAATGGACTTTTAAGCTTAATTCAATCCACAAAATCAACTTGTAGAATGATGTTTGCACTTACTTATAAACTATGAATTGATCTTATTTTTAGTCGATTTAGAACTTCTAACAAACACTTGATAATTTTGTAAAATATAAAAGATAAAAAAAGTGATTTTGTCTTCAACTTGATTGTGTAGAAAGTAAAAAAGAATCATGAATATATTTCATTTCTAGTTCCTTTTTGTATACATTAGTTTTCTGCATTTGACATGTAAGTTAATCATTAGACGATATTTTTCTTTGTACACTGGATAGTAAGATTGGTCCTTTTTTGAATAAAGTTTTCCTTTCTTGTTTCATGTACACTGTAATATATAGTTTCAGTAGTGATGTTGATTCTTGTTTTAGCTTTTCTTTCTTGGTCGCCTTCTCCGTATTCCATGGCTACCCGCAATCATTCTAATATATATAACTTTTGATTTTGTTCTATTGTTGGTGTAAATCACCATTGACAACACATGTCATGTTTGGTTGTACTTTATTCTCTTATGGAAGTGTTATTGGAAAGTATGCCAAACCAACAATTAAAGACAATTTGTAAGTACAAAGATGCAACCATGGCCAAGATTAGAGAGGTTTCAAAGTTTGTTCAATGATTGCATAAAATGTAGTTATTTAGAAGAATTTGATTCCATTTGAAATGAAATCATAAAGAAATACGCTAGCTTCTTGATCAACGATGTTCAGAGATTAATATATACAAAATTTGTCGCAAAATTTGATATTAAATCCTTTCGTATGAGTGTATTAGGTAATCTCGTCCAATTCTTTATGACATTTGAGAATATAGTAAACAAAGCCACATCAATTAATTAGAGGTTGAAAAGAAGAATTCAAAAATAATCGACATCACCAATTGTAATATTAGTGAATATATGATTTATACTGATAAGATTTTTCTAAAAAAATATATTGAGAATTAAGTATTGAAAATTTAAATATTAGTCTAAATTTCACACTAGTGGAAAAAGAGATTCCATGACGGGCTATTATGATAGGTGAAATTCACCTATCATAATACATTGACCGATGGCAATTTTGTAATAAAATTAAGATAAACTATGATATATTTTAAGAAACCTATCATAATAGGTGCAGTAGTGACATTTTCGTAATAAAAAGTACATATATAACATGTAAAAACTACCTATCATAATAAATTGAGCGCGTTGGCAAAATGGAAATTATGATGAAAAGATATTATGCTAGATATTAAAATATTTATCATAATACAATGCAAAACCCCCTCCTTCATTTTCGTCTCAGAGCACATCGGACACTTACACATCTCGAAACTCCAATTTGCGTCTTCCTTCTCGAGTTTCTCATTCTCGAGACTTCTTCAACAGGAGCGTACGTCTTCATTCTCTCCGCTTCTTGTTGATTTCGCATTCACATGTCACATAACCTCATCTTTGTTGTTGCCTTGCGAGTCTTCTCCAACTCTAAACATCATCCTCTACTAGGGTTTCATACTTCTCCATGATTTCCTTCCTATTTTCACCTTTTTTTTCGACTTCACCGATTAAATCATCGTTTATTACCTTTTCCACCGATTAAAACACCTTTTTTTCATCGTCCCTCATTTCTACCGTTCAATCTTGTCTTTGAATCGATTAATCGGTGCACCTAGGGTTTCCTCAAGTAGATTCCCTTTCTATTGCTACAATTTATGGAATTAGGCAGTGTCGATTGTAAATAAAGAACCAAATAATCAGTCTCAATCTTTCGCTCACTCTGTGCTGTTGCATGTTCTTCTTGTTCTTGGAAACCCAAGTGTGGCCTTGATTGTGTACTTGCCTGCTTATGTTTTCATGTTAGGTTTGCTTGGTTGTTTGAGCCTTTTGGTGTTTTTTATTGTTGCAGGTGTTGTTTTATTCTATAACTATTTAATTATCCTTGTTCTGTGACCCCGAACACCATAAGAATGCCTTGGATTAAAATATGATGTTTCTTCTCTTCAGGTATCATCAGTAAACTGATTTAAGTCACCTATTTCATTTATTGACAATTAAATATAGGTCCAATGCTATAAAACTCCTGCCATGAGAAGACTAGGGAAGGGTGGGTCCATTAGGTTTATTGTTAGTCAGCTTAACCTCTTAATTCACGATTAATATCACTGCAAAGTTTAGATATATGTTTGACAATGTTATCATGAGGTGTATATACCATAATTATTAGAGTATGTTTTCTGCACACATTACAAAATTGTTCTAACTTAAATATTTTATTTGTAGATCCTTTAATGATTCATCTCCAATGGAAGCTCAAGACATTGAAAACATTAGAACTAAGTGGGTTTCTTTTATTTTAAGTGTTAGTAAATTGTAGAAACTTGACTACAATGTAGTGTAGGTTAATGTTATATTTGGATTTAATATATGGTTTGATGTACAAATTATGTATTAAATATTATTATATAATTTAATGTTTGAAATGAATTCCATTATGTTAGTTTAATTGAATATGTTCATTTCATGTTATGTTATATTGATTATAAATTGATTGATGAGATTATAATACAAAACAAGTTTTTATGACAGGTGAACAATGTATGTAATAAAAGCTTATTTATGAAAAGTATATATTATGATAGGTGAATAATTACTTGTCATAATATATTCTACATATTATGATAGGTGAAAAAATCTGCATCATAAAACGCTACATATTATGATAGGTAAATCCAGCTGCATCATAATAAATTCGCTATATTATGACTGATAAGTGAAAATCTGTCATAAGACACTAGACTTATTATGATAGGTGACAGACAGTACGTCATAATACGCTTGACCTATTATGATGGAGTTTTCTGTTTGTCATAAAATGTGCAGACCTATTACGATGCCCAGAACTATGATGCAAGATTACCTATCATAATAGGTCATTTTTACTTATCATAAAAAGCGATTTTTCCACTAGTGTCACATTAAATAAATATGAAATTTATTGAGTAACATATAAAGAAAAAAACTCATAAATAAATTAAAATTTTAAATTGAAAGTAAGATTAATTTCCTATGCTGATTTAACTTAAATTTTATTGTATTTATCTAATAAATTCTTCTCTTGAAATATCAATAAATTTAAATTCGATGATTAATAGATATAATATGAAGTTATTTTTAACTATTTATAAGAAATATACTTGCCTCTTTTTATTGTAGTTGTTAAGAAATTTGATTTTGTTTCATAAAAAATATACTTGGACTCTTTCATAAGAAATATACTTGACTCTATCATTGTTGTCAAGAAATTTGATTTTGTTTCATAAAAATATACTTGGACTCATTCATGTGAATGGTTTATTATAGTTTTCACAAATTTAATTTTACGAGAACTCTTTGTACTATGCTTTGCGAGTTTACAATATTAAAGTTAATGTTGTTAAAATGGTTGTAACTCGCGAGTTAATCCGACCCACAACGGGTTTGAGTCGGATTGAGTTTGAAAAAATTGTAATTCTTTTATGCGGATTAGTTTTTAACCCGACTCACTCAGGTTGAATCCGTAGTGGGCCGGGTTGGCTCACCAACCCACCTAATTTAGTTTAATTATTTATTATTTTGTGTTTCAATATTATTAGTTAGCATTTTTTTTATTATATTGTAAATGGGGATAAAAAAAAGATGTTTCAAGAGAGAGAAATGTTATAGGTTTATCTATTCAAGACTCTAATATTATAAATTGATAACTGATACAAAAATTATCAATATTAAAAATTTATTTATTCGTCTTTTGTGCTTGTTTTTTATTACGCTTAGATTGTATGATATATTTTTTTTAATAGTCTTTGGAGTTTAAGATCATTTTAGAGTGAAATTTATTTAGATTTGAATTAAAAAATTATAATTTTTTATTTTAAAAAAAACTTATAATTAAGTGACACTAGTACAAAAATCGCATACAACGTCGAATATTTTGGGCTTTTAACGACGAATTCGCGAACGACGAATTCGCGAACGACGCCATATTAGGAGACGTTAAATTGACGTCGAATTTAAAAAATTCGCGTTAAGTTAATTTTGTCAATATACGACGTTAATTTAACGTCGAATTTTGTTAATATACGACATTAATCACCTTTTTTATTTTTTAAAATTAATTGTGATACTTTTTTACAAATTTATGAGACCTGAAAAGCATAAAAACAACAAATTTCAGTTTTTGGTATTTTATAAAGCAAGAACTATGAACGTAGTATCAAGAACAAAAAACAATAACTAACAACAAACAAGTTCAATCAAACAACAACAACAAACAAGTTCAATCAAACAATAACAAACAAGTTCAACAGATAAGTTCTTCAAAATGAAAACGAAAGCTAACATTCAAAAGGTGGGTTCATTGGAATAAAGTGTCGTCACCGGTGACAGAGAAAGCAGATTGCGCCTATGAAAGACAAAAGCACAAAAATAATCGGTCAAAACAAACGAAAATCATACATAAAATTCATTTGTATCAAATGAAAGAAAGATTACATGTGATGGTCGTCAAACTTCGTTCAAGAAAAGTTTGAAAAGAGAATAGGGTCTCGCGCGCTAAGATAAATGAATTTTTAATCTCCCGCTTAAATTTTTATTGAATTCACTAACCGTTTGACGTCTAATGCTGGGGCGTTCGACGTTTTATATCACTTTACGTCGAATTACAATTCTAAATGACGTCTAATAATTGCATTTATTTACAAAAATGTCACCAGTTATTTTTAACGTTGGTTATTCAGTGGTTGGACATTAAACGTGTGACGTTATACGTTGTTTTTGTACTAGTGTGAGTCAGTGAATCAACCCGTTTAACCCATCAATCCGTGGTGGATCGGGCCAGATTCAAATTTTGTCAGCTCGTTAATAAGTAAGTCGGGTTGGGTTGACTCACTAAGTGACCAACCCGTGGTGGACCGAACCGGGTCGAGCCGGGTTACCCATTTTGACATCTCTAATTAAAGTTATATTTTAAAAATATTCAATTTGAAATATGGTGAAAAAGAATGCAATTAGTTCAATCATTTATGATCACATACATAAATAAAGAATTCAAAGAATAATTCTAGTTCCAATGGCAATGATGCTACTCTTTTACGTATCTTTGTCATTAAGAAGTTATTATATACTCTAATTTTGGAAAGTCAAAAAAAAAATAAAGAAACTCAACAAATCATAGATTATTTACTTCATATCACCATAGGAAGGACTATCAACAACCTAAAAGTTGAATTTAGTTTTGGAGAGTCAAGAAGATAAAGAAATTCAACAAATCATATAAGACTTCATATCATATATGAATGATTATCTCAACGACCTGAAATTGAATTTAAGAGATGAAATATCATATATGATAACATTCCAAACGAATATTTAAAATTTATAATCTTTGTAAAGACTAAATATTTCAATACTCTCAATAATGTATTTGATGAGAAAGGTAAGCAACCTGTTATTAGTAAAAAAAAGGTTAGAGGTCAGAAAACCGTTTAGCATGTAGTATTTTTTTCAAGTGTCATTGTGATATAACAAAGGAAAACAAAGTTTTTTCCTCTAAATTCCAATGTTCATGATTCATAAATCTCTTGATTAAAGTAGTATATGCAGTTTTTTCTAGCTCTCACAAACACATTGAATACCACATTATTGTAACAGGCAAAGATATAAACTACCACAATACTCTAAATTCATATACGTTCATGAGAGATAAAATCGATGAAATTTTGGACGTCTTTATCTGACAAAATAAATGAATTTTAATTTTAAGTTTCAGATTTTTTTATATATTCCTTGTTACAGTTTTTATTTTCGTTTACTCTAGTGAAGGTTTGATATAAAATATGAGAATAGAAGAGATAATATATATAAAAATATATATATATATGAAGAAATCAAATGCAGGTTGAAAATGATAGCTTTCACGAAAAAAATAGTTTGAAGTATAACATTATCATTTTAGTTATTTATAAAAATTAATAACTTCTCAAAATTTTAGTCTTAAAAATTAACAATTTCTCAAATTTTTAGTCGCATCCAAAATGAAACCTACAAATTAAAGATAGATAATTACACTTGGACTATAATTATGTCAATTTTAATAAAAACTTCATCACAAAATTTATAAATAAACCTGAGGTAAGAAGATACGTTATTGCCAATGAACGGTTTGAACGAACAATTTGATACAACAATCAGACTTCTGGACAACATTGAAATTTTGGACTACATAACACCTTAGACTGTTGACATCAACCACATATCCAAAACAATGATGATTTGTGGAAATTTTACTAAATGTGTGTGAAGATCATAGTTTAATTTGCGTAGACCTAAGAATTGCTCTTCAACGAACATAACGTTTTTTAAAGTCTTTCCTAAACAAGTGTAAACCAAAGATAATGTGTCGGATTATTTGCTGTGCAAATAAATAAATAAAAGAGAAAGCTTTAACAGCTCAACTCAGAGTAGAAATTTCCCATTTAATGTTTTGATTAGAATTCATGCATATCATCAAAATAGCACAGCAAAAATCTAAGGCTCAAGAAAGTGATTATTCTGAATCATCTTTCAGGAAAATTACAAAGAAGAAGAGTAACAATGAAACAGGGTGAAGAAAAAAAAAAGAAAAATGATATTGTAGTGAAGAATAAGAAAGCGATATCATAGCCACAAAGCCCCAGCTTGTTTGAGAATAGGAACCAATTCACCAGAAATATGAGTGGACACGATTCTATCCAAGCCTCCAAACAACTTTCCACCGATGAAAACCGCAGGAAACTGCAGCTTCCCCTGCGGTGCCACCCCTTCAGTCCGAACCGTAGCTTCCAATTGAGTGGCGACAATGGCTTCGTCGTTCTCCTCGACCTCATAAACCGCAGGGTTAACACCGAGACTGAGAAGCAAACGGTTGACGACGTGGCTCATGCAGCAGCCTCTTCTCCCAACCACCGTAACGGCATTCTCCCAGACCATGTTGAGCAGCATGGGTTCGTGTTTGGGTGATGTAGAAGGATCGTGATGAGTGGTAACAGTGTTGTTATGAGCATCGTTGTGGGAATGTGTAATTAATGGGAGTGGGGTGAAATGGGTGGTGGGGTTGTGGAGAGGGCGCCATGATCTGAAGGGAATCGCTTGATGCATTGCGTTGGATGGTTAATGTTGAAGGTTGTTGGAAGAGGAAGAGGGTGTGGAACATTTAATACGACATCAAGAATTTGAAAGAGTCATTAGTGGTTACGTCAACGTAGCATTTCTAAGTCACGCGGCGTACGTGGTATTTGGTCACCCTGTTCTCTCTGACGTTCTACATTATGTCACTTTTGCATTCTCTCCACCTATTCATTTGGACGGCGCCCAACTTTTCCTCCTCCTTTTTTTCTATATTTTTTTACTCCTTCTTAATTTCAATTTATCATTACTCTCGTTAAAAGTCTCGTATAAAATAAAAATAAGACCAATTTATAAAATTTATAAGTAGATACAAATCTCATTTTATAAATTGAATTTTGGGATTAAATTAAACTTAAAATTTACTTCTAACAATTCTCAATCTTTAATTACTTCATTAACATTCATAATCTTATAAGATAATTTTTAAAATAAAATTTATACTAATTTATATATTATAAATTGATTTTTTTAGTATATATTTAATTTATGTGGACTAAAAAGATTACATATAAAGTATTTCTCAATTTGTGGTGTTGAAGGTGAGGAAGATGAGATATAAAGATGGTGTTGGGATTGGGCGATATACACATGGTGGAAAAAATTTGTTTGTGGAGCAATGTACAATTGAAGTTTTTGAACACCACTTTAATGACGACTTACCTAATTTAAACGATGTGTTAGGTTTTTCATTTGTATTTAATTTTACTTCTAGAAATAAGAGTTTGTTTATCTTGCGAAAAACGTTCGTGGCACTTTTATTTTAAATTTGTGGGCAAATGCTAAAGACTGACCCAAGATTATTAGTTAATAATTTAATATGAAAATTTGCTTTTAATAGCTAATGTCCTATTAATACTCATTAGCATTTGTTTAAAGGAATCAAATATATATATATTCTTTTTCAGTGTATTTAGCATCATAAGATTTGATTAAAAAAATCTATTATTTCTTAATTTCATAGCAAACTTAAATTTTCAGAGTTTAATAAATAATGTTATTAGATTAATATAGTTTTAATACTCGATCCAAAATATTATTTATAAGTTCAAAATATTTTAATAAAAATAAAATAAGTCTTATAAAATTCAAGTGTAAAATCTTTATAAAAATATTAACACTCCTAAAATTAGAGAAAAAAAAATTATATTTATAATAATGTAAACATAATTAAGTTATTATGAGTTAATATGTTGTTATATTTTGAATCTATATTATTATTCTCTATGTTCTCATATCTATGAAAACCTATAAATATATGTTAGAATAGGTAGTACACTTATCCAAGATTTATTTTTTATTTTCTTACTCACAAAATATTTTTTACGATTTGGTATCAGAGTTATCGTAGGTAGATTTTTCAATTTGTGAGAGATAAAAACTCACACATATTCTGATAGACTAATTTATCTAGATCAAACAGATATATTTTCGATAAAAATAATTATAAATTTTTATAACATCTTTTAATTTATATTTTCAAATCTATTACTTTAAGTAAAGTTGTTATGTTTGAAACTAATAACCATTTAAAAATATAATTTCATAACAAATAGCCGAAAGTTGTTCGGTTAATGTATTAAAGTACGTGCCTTTGAAAAAATATTGACAAAGTGATCTATAAATGTGAAATATTATAAATAGACATATCTATATGATATTTTAATATAAAAAATTAATTATTTTTATTGATAAAATATTTCGATACATTTATAGCTCAATTTTAAACTCTTAAGGTATTTATTTATAGATCTATAATTTCATAACATTCTGTATACCATTAATTTTGAAGTAAAGTATAATTAAAATATACTAAAGTGCATTTACTATACTTTTATTATACTATTCAGTTTAATCGTTAAATTGTCTTAAAGTTTAAGGCTAAAATTCATATAATAAATAATATAAATAGTGCATGGATTGATTAAAGTAAAAATTCAAAAAAAACAGTCACGATAAACAACTAAAAATGGTATAAGTATAACATTATTATTTTATTAATATATAATTTTAAAGTGATTAGAAAATAAGATATAAATAATAGTTAAAGTAGCATATAGAAAATGATACAAGTTATAAGTTGAAGTCTTTATTGCTACATGCGTTCTTCTAAGTATGAATTCAAGTAATGCTTTTTGAAAAAAAATGAAGATTCCAAAAGAACGTGGAAAAAAGGAGTATGGAAACTGTTTATCATTCCACACGGTCGTAATTTTATATTTAGTTTCTGTGTAATTTCTGATATTTATAATGTTATATACAAAATAGAGATATATTTTGTTTTTTTTTTGTTTTACTTAGATTTTTTTATGAATATGATTGGACAAATCTTTCTATAATGACTTACTGAAGAAAAAAAAGGAATAAAACATGAAATGAATTTTCCTGTGAGCCATAAGTTAATTTGTAGGAGTTTTGTCGTATAATGTTTTTAAATTATTATTTTTAATTTGTGGATAAAGTTTTTAAGAATTTTTTTTATAAAAATGTTAATGAGAAGTTGCGTTGCGTAGTGTCGTTGACGGGGAATAAGGACTGACAGGAATAGATGAGGGACTGTGACGTCAACAGCGTCAGCTCCATGGCTAGGATAATACCGTGACATGTTCTCACGTCATCATGTCGTTAATTAACAAAAAATCTTAGCCTGTAGTGGATTGCCACGTCAGCAGCCTAACTTACACATTCATTACGTCATTGCTGAGTTGGAATCTTTGCCCATGGCCCCATCTATCAAGTTTAAAAACAAAAATCAGATTTGTTAAAATCAAATAAAGAGATAGTTTTATTTAAGTTTAATGGCTTGATTTGTACCAATTTGGCTGTAGCGTCTTAAATTAGTCTACATTTTTTAAAATTTTATGTTTAAGCCAAATTTCGTCCAAATATAGTAAAATTTGCTTCAATCAAGTCTTTTTCATTAAATTCACACATTAATTTAAGTCAAATTTGAACATAATTGAAACTTTTTTAAAAAGGTAGACTAACTTAACACGCTACAGCTAGACTGGAAACCAAGCAAACAATTAAACCTTTTATTTAATAATGTTATAATATTAACTTAAATTTTAAAAATATCACCTCCCAGTACATTTATGCTCTTTACCATTTAAAGTGTCGTTTTAATGATTATTTAATAGAAAATAATTGTTAGTAAAAGCACATTCTTTTTCGATATTTACATAAAAATAAAACTCAGATGATTATAAATGAAACTAGACATAAAATTATGTGAGTGGATAATATTAAATAAATAAAATTATTAAAATCAATATAATAATCGATTTAAGTAATAAATTATAATCATGTGGACATCTATTCAATTTGAGAGTAAAATTTCAAAAGTTATAAATTTATAGATGTATTTTAAATTTTTATTTCCAGTATAATATTTTTTATTAAAATTATTAATTAACTATATAAAATTATAGTTTGTTAAAAACATAATTAATAAAGTTATCTTGAGGTTTCTTTAAAAGATTTGATATACTTATTTTATTTATTACAAATTAAAATATAAGTTTTTTTAAGAAGGAAAATAACAGCCGCAATCTAACTAATCCCATAGTTTAATTGATCAGATATAAAAGTTAAAGTATTAATTAAAGGTTAAAGATACTGAGTCTGATACTCACCATCATTTGATCCTTACTTTTAGGGGTTTGGTTTAAAGTGATCTTATCTTTTAAAAAAGTCGAGTAAGGTCTCAGATTTCGTTAAAAAATGTTCAATCTGATCTTTTTTCGTCCACACTACTAAAAACATAACGGTACAAATGTCACCATGGCCAAATGTGAGTGAGTTGTGCAGTTTGATGAATACGTGGCTGAAAGAATTAAATGCAGAAAGAGAAACGTAAGTGGTTGTTTGAAGAATTAAATGCGAAGAGAGAAAAACGTAAATGGCTTTTAATGGTTGAAGAGAGAGATATTAATGTATTGATTAGAGAGAGAATATTTCTCTCGACACTACCCAACAATGCACCAGTTTTATATACCCACCTTCAGATCCCACCCTATATACTATTCCACTCAATAATAACTCAATAATGATATAATTTTCGAAAACTATAAAACTAGATATTTCACTGTTAGGACGACATCAATATAACTAAAACAAAGAATCCTTACTTATTAACAACAAAACCGTGACCATTAGATAACCTCTGCACCTCTCTCATCAATTTTTATATCTTCAAAGAAAACTCCTTTAGCTTCCCTGTACCTGTTTTATAGACCCAAAATTTAAAATTTGCACAACGAAAACCTTAGCCATTCTTATAATCCACCCATGCAACCCCAGGATATCATTTGCATACTTTACCTATCAATAAGGGACATAACAGCACATGCACAATAACAATTTTATGCACTTGGTTTTAACCATATGATGATTTCCCTCCCAAGATAGGTACCACAAAAACCATTAAATGCCAATATCAAGAACCCCTTCTAACTCTCTAGATTCCAACGTCTACACTATACAAGAAGAAAATATAATATTTATATTCATCTTACCTTGGCCCCCACATGCATTGAAACTCTTCACTTGCAAAAAGAAAACATCCACTCATACCATTATGTGATGACAGTACATTACTCAACATTTATACCACTTCCATAAACCCATGTTGGTATCTCTATTGAGAACTCAACCCATCACCAATGCACTCTATTGTCATATTTCACTCATACAACATGTTAACACTTCCTACTCTTATTTACATTCTTAACCTAGCCAACCCACGACTACCCTCCAAAGATTCACGATATGCAGTTATCCCTTACTATAAAATCACATGCACTGTATCCTTCAACCCGTGCATTCATATTCTGGGAATAACATCCCAAACTATTTTTTTTCCTTAGCAATCTACAACCTTCCAATTGGGTATACTATCTATCCATACCGTTTCTCAAGATTAACAAGTTTCAAAGGAAACACATCATTCTCAATCAATACATCAAAAAGCTAACTCCCCTTACCTGGGTTTTCTAGTGAATTCTTTAAAGGCCCCTTGAATCCTAGAAAATCTCGTGACTGCAACAAGGGCCCCTACAAAACTCCTTGGTACTCACAGTCTTCTCTCTATTACTCACTACGCTCATGGTGGAGGACAAAAAGTGGTGGTTTCTCTCTTGCGCACTCTCTCGAGTTGTTCTGGAATGTAACTTAGTGTTGCTTCTTATTTCGCCCACAAGCCACCGGAGGCCGCACGTTCTTCCTCCCCGTTGTCGCCGTCGTTGAGGATACCCAGCTAGTGGCTCCCTCGCGTCCCTGGATCTCACCGGATTCCCTCCAGTACCCACCAGGATACGTCGGTGTGGTTCCTCACCGGTCTCGGTCCGACAGTGGTGGCTGTTGGGATTTGCACCCAACTTACATCATTTTAATTTTTTTTTTTAATATTTACACAGTGCAATCTTTCAAACGTGTAACGTATTCATCAAACTGCACAACTCATCAGGTTTGGACACGGTGGCATTTGCACGGTTATGTTTTTAACAGCGTGAGCGAAAAAGACCGATATGAAAATTTTTTAAGAAAATATGGGGTTTTACTGAACTTTTTTAAAAGGTAGGATTACTTTGAACCAAACCCTAAAAGTATGGATCAAATGATGTATTAAACCAATGTATAATTATTGATTAAAAATAAGGGAAAACGACAAACCTTTATGGATTTTACGTATTGTTTTATAATTATTATATAAATTTGTAATAAGGTTTATGATTTTAAAGTTGAATTGAAGTTGTAAATAAATAATTAAATTTGGATATGTATGGATTTTGTTGAAAAAATGGTTAGAATTAGATCACGATAGCTTTCATTACGATAGCAATGACGCGGTGTGTTAAGCTGAAAGCAGGAGTTGCTAAATATTTGGTAGGCAGAATAATTAAGACGTAAATCTGAAAGCCACATGGCACAGAATATAGCAATTAAATTGAATATACGTCAAAGCATGACGCGGAACATTGTGGATCATATCAAATAAATTACGAATTGGCTAATTTGCCCATACATTGACACCTTAAAACAATAAAAAGTAATTCAAACTTTCTTGGTGACGTTTTGGGTTGAATATGCAATGGATCAAACAAATGAAGAAGCTGCTGCATCAGGTTGTTATCATTGGATTTCTTTGTAATGGTAATCGTATTGACATGTATTCCTTATCAATTAACAAATCAAAACTTACCACTATTAGAAGCACATGTTATATACTAATATAAGAGTTAAAAATGTTTCTTTTTCTATATTATTATAAAAATTTGTGTTGTTCTTAAACTAAATTACAAAAATTATATTATAGTATTTTTTTTTTTGAGGATTTGGATTTGATTTATTATAATATTTTTTATTAATCCAATATATTCAATGCGGATTTGTTTAGTAAATATTATAAAAAATGTGAACTTTGAAATTGCATTAGAAAGACTTTCCATGGTTGTCAGAGGAGGAAGAAGACACGAAAGCAAACACGACAGAATAAGAAAAACTAATCAACTTTGTATGTTTTTTTTGTGTGCATAGAAAAATGAAATCTCTAGCTTAGATAGAGTTTTCATAAAAAGGAAAGGGAAAAAAATCCTAATTGAAACACTCTTCTAGTTGACTCATTAGTCTCCTTAAGTTCGATGGTGTATGTTTACCAATCCAAACTACTCAGCAGGTTCAGTTTTGTCAGGTTCCAATGCCTTTTCATAATAAAAATAAATATTGAAGCGTTTACTTTATTTAAAAGCATATTTTTGGAGTGAAAATCTCTTACAGAGGAAAAAGTTTCAAAGAGAACTCTTAGCATTTTCTGTTCAGTCTAAGGAACAGATCCAAAGAGAACTCCTAGAGTTCGCCGCTCGGTACCTAGAGCAATGAAGACTTAAAGCATGGAAAATAAACTCCCTAAATACAATGTGAGCGACCTCTTTTAAAACTCATAATAACCCCTTACGCACCTCTTTTAATAAAGAGCTTGCTCGGACTTTGGAGACTTATGTACTATATGAAATATACCGATCGAAGTTAATGGTCATTCATGGGCAATTATCATGTATTAATAGGTAAGATTACCTTACGCTCTACAAATATACGATATTAATTATTGATTATCATGGGCAATATAACTGAAGTCAGGTACAATCATCTTCTTCTATCTTAATAAAATATAGATCTTTTTATGAAACATATCTGACTTGAGCGTCGGAGTGTCTTTTGCAAGTCAACCACCAATCGTGAATGATTACTTGAAGAATTGACCGATCGGAGCATGCCAACGAAGGACGACCGACCCCAGAAAAATGTAACCAAAACAATTTATAAAGCTAATAAGGAATTTCTTAAGATCCACCTCTTTCTATTTATAAAACCAATTTTAAATGGTAAATACATTTCGTTTTGATTAGTCTGTTCAAACACATCTATATGATTAATGATTATTTGGATAATATATGAAAAAATGAAATAAGAATGTTTATATCATGTAACTAAAAAGAAAAACAAAATATTATTATATGCTACTATATTTTCACTTATATTACACACATATTTGAAAAGGAAATATTTATTATTAAGTCAAAAATTATAAATGGTACTCAAAACAATTCAAAAACACTATTGGAACCCTCCAAATAATCAACAACACAAGTATCAAATTTAGAACACACTCCAGAAAATAAAATGAAAAGTTTATCACAACATAAGCAACAATAGGACTCTTGTAAAATCAACACAACCTCTTAATTCTTCTAGATCTTTGAAAGCAATGGAGAATTGTGTAAACGCTCAAAGACTATAAGTGAGCTTTGCTTTTCTTGAATTGCAAAAGTTATTTAAAAGATTAAGAGTGAATTAGAATTTTCAAACTACAGATGAAAAATATTTTATGATATTTTTAATAGATTAAATCAAGCTCCTAATCAATTATTCTAAGTGTATTTTAAAAATCTTTATAACGTATGAGATAATAAATTATTATTCAATTAATTGATTAAGTATCTTCTTTATTAAATGTTTAAGACTAATCTAATTTGATTATAAAAATTCTTAATCCATTATTTTATTTAAAGCTTAAAAAACACTTAGTTCTCACATGTTTCTTTTTTTAATTGATTATTTAAACAAGATAATCAGTTATTCTTAAAAACATCTTAAGAACAATTTAATCAATTGTTTAATTAATTAAAAATTGATAAAAGAAATTAAGCTTAATTTCAGCTTTAGAAAAAGTGTTTTTATCTTTTAATATGATTGTGTGTTAATATTTAAAAGTTATAATGAATACATTGTGTGGAAAATACAAATAAAATAAACAAAGTTAGACTTTAAAGTTTGATTCTTTGTTGATATATTTAATCATGTATCAAAAACTTGAATCTTGGTTAGTATCTTAACTATCATAAAAAACATCTTAAGACTTTTGAAGATCTTTTTTAATATCAATATAGTTAAACCTAATTAAGAAAATCTTATTTTTTTATTGTCATTACAAAAGTTATTATTTAAGTTTTGCTTTTATTTATATTTTTTTAGTCAAAAGTAATATATAAAAATAGTTAGAATTCTTAATTTTAAGCAGAGATCGAGAGAAGATAATAAAAAAAGTTATTTATATACTTATGATAATAAGAAATAACTTGTGTATTAAATTTATAATCAAACATTTTTATTAATGAGACTCAAAATGAACTAATAGCTCCTTAATAATTGATATTGATGAATTAACGTAAATTTTTTATTTATTTCTTTATATCAATTTTACTATCTAGTATTCTTGAGAGAAAAAAATACCTTATACCCTGTTCAAGGCTTTCTAGGGTTTATATATACCTTTAATATATTGTTTTCGTTTGAAGGTGTATAAAAGCTATTTCTCTGAAGTTGGACGCGGAACTACCAGATCATATGTATATATTCAAATGCAAATTAAACATACTGACGAGAAAGAAAAGAAAAGCAAAAATAGAATGAATAAAAAAGGTGAATGGAAAGCAATTCCGATTCATTTAAGAAAATAAAAATAAGTAAATTAAATTGTGAATAATTGGTAGACGTCACAACTTAACATTTTCCTTTTCTCATTTTTCATCCATCACATTAGGTTGTATTTTTTTTTCCATCTATTTCTCCCCTTTTCACTTTATTTTCTTTTTATCAAACTTATAGAACAAATTAAAAAAAAAATACAAATCGAAAATTAAATCAGATTATGTGAATACTATATATATATATATATATATATATATATATATATATATATATATATATATATATATATATATATATATTACCACCAAGATCTTAAACGTGGATAAACCATTTTTATTTAAAATGTTTTACCTAATTATTAACAAAAATAAAGTCAAAGTAGTAATTCACATGGCCAGTATTTGTTCGCTTTAAGTCAAAATCAATCGGATTTCCAACAATCCGCGTAAAATCTTTCTTGTAATCTCTCCAGACCACCACGTATGATATAAGACTTTTAAAAATTCTCACTTTGATATCTTAATATTTTGTTAATCCCACAACACTATAAATCCTGAAGTTAACTTATTTTAAAATTATTTATTCAAATTTATTTTTCTTCTCCCATCGAAACAACTATCTCTCTCTCCTCAAATTTATTTTTTCATTTTCTCCTTGCACCTTTGTTTTTTCCGGTTTCATAGTCTTTCTTTTATCTGTTCTCCATTCTTTCCATGATTTTTATTTCTTCCCTCAACAATCAAAACAGTTTATTACGGAAAACGAGCATGATTAACAGAAACATGCTTTCTGCAGTTCGCTCTGTAGCAGAGCTTATTATCTTTTACTGTCAAGTGTTAAAACTTATGGTAAAGATAAGGGTATAAGAACGAAATATTGACGATGTGATAAGGTATACCGTGTAATCAAATCTTCTAAGTCTTGGTTGGGCAGATATTGTCTAACAGGTAACAGTTATCAAGCCAAAAAGAAAATTACGATAACCAAACTTTGAAGGAAATTACAGGCAACAAAATAAAACCAAGATCAGAACTGTAACTGAAATTATTTCAGTACTGTAATGAGAAGCATTCGATAGGATCTCAATTAATCTTGTGTTTAAAAGGGTTACCATTGAGTTGTCAGATGAAGCCAACTATAGTCCAATTTGCTAAAAATATCAAGAAATGCACCCTGGAATTCATCTTTTATGAGCTAAACACAAGAAACAAAACATGCTATCTGACTCACTTTTTGCTTGGATCCAAAGTCATCTCCTGAAGATTCAACAACAGATCATCTGAGTTCAAGAAAACTTTGTTTGCCGCGTTTGATATGGTATGTGCAATCTCTCTAGCAGCTTCTATCTTCCTCAGTGTGATAAATGCTGGATTGTTGGCAATAGCTTGTCCAATCAGTTGGGCGCTCTTTGCTTCACCCTGTTCATTAAAGGTTCGTAACAAAAGTCAGGGATAACTGAATACTTACGAAGCAAAAAGTGGGTGGTCCAATAAGGACAACTGTCAATAGCAAACTATATACAATAAATTTAAACACACTTAAACTTGATAGGCAGATTTATGAACGGATCATTTGTTACCAAGACCTAATCCGAATAATGGCAGTATAGTTTACCCAGAATAAAATACATTTTCCATAATACACAGTCGCTCAATTGTTTCCTTGTGTATTTTTTTTTCCTTGGGGGATTGGATTACAGGAGTTACCTTGTATTAGAAATATAAAAAATTGAAGCAACTTCTTTTGAGCATGAAAACAATAACTGTATCCAATCTAAGCATTAATAACTTGTGATCACCTGAGCTCTAATTACAGCACTTCTTTTGTCTTGCTCCGCTTTTTCCACAACAAATTTAGCCCTCTCAGCTTCTTGTGCAGCCACCTGCTTAGCTTCAATTGCAGCAGTAAACTCCTTGCCAAAAGTCAAAGCAGTAATTGACACATCATCAAGGACAATGTTGAAGTTAGCTGCTCTCTCCGTCAGAATTTTCCGGATCTCCCGACTAACAACCTACAAAGATTAAGGTCGATCTGAATATTAAAGATTAAACACACTCTACTTGTGCTATAACTAAATATGTCAACTCGAATGAGAAAAAATTTAGTGACAAATAAAGAAATTAGGAAGGAAGTGACTCGTGTTAACAAATCATCCTAATATTTGATTTTAAAAACATAAACATTCTGCTATTAAGAAATGATAAAATGCCTTCTTCTTAATATGTTTCAATAGACAAATCATTAACATGTATCCATGGCAAAAAATAAATTCATATTTTTCCACCATGTCAGCAACTAGCAATCTCTATTAAATATATATTAGAGCTTTCATGCATCATATACACAAGGTTTGTGCCTTACCTCTCGCTGAGTAATTAGCTGGCTGGCATTGTATTGGGCAACCACAGCTTTCAAAGTTTCATGTATGATTGAAGGCAAAACCCTTTCGTTAAAATTCTCACCAAGGGTCCGATAAACTGTAGGTAATTGTTCAGGCAAAGGGCGAGTAAGAACTCGAAGTCCAATTTTCACCTGTATAACATGCATGTGCAATACAAGAAGAAAAGGTCAATATAGTATAGTTAAATATTTTAAAAACATAGTTATTGAAATTGGTTTCTTGAAAATCAAACCTATTTGATTAGCTATAAAGTGTTAAGTGAAACATCCAACATCCTATCATTCACAGAGGAGCTAAAATGGGGAGGGGAGAGAATAGACAAGGACAGTAGGAAAAAGGACATTATGCAGATAATGATGAAAATTGCATCACCACAAATACCTTCACCCATCAGAAACAAAGGCTAAGCCTGAAAAGGAAAATCGGGGGAATAGAGTATGGGATACCAACGAAGCATTACATAAGATATTTAGATTTCAAAGCCAATGCTCAAATGTCTACCATTTTCGAAATTCAGAAGTAAATGATTTTAAAACACCAAATGGGAGATTAAGAAAATCTGTTTTGCATCATTTCAGATGAGAAAGTGCCTATCAGGCTCTAAATCTGACATGAAAATGAGATAGACGTTTATCATCAGTCTCTCACTTTACACAGATGACTCTCATTTGTGATGACCAAGTTGTCCTTCATATTGGCTCAAATCAAGTATTCTATGATAATCAAATATATTTAGAATGATTGTCACTTCATCTGAAACAGGATTTTATTTTGAAACATTATTTCTCAATTTGTTAATTCCAATGATCAATTGGTAGATGTCTTTACCAAATCATTATGGGTCCTAAAATTGATTATATATCAAACAAGCTTTGCACATATGATTTATATGCTCCATCTTGAAAGAAAGTGTTAGATGTATTTTATATATGGCCTTGAGCCCATATCTGTGTAATGATATGGTACGCTATGTATTATGTGTTTGTGTAGTGATTCCATTTCTCTCTACAAGTCCCAATGCTAGGCCACTAGTTTAGAATGTATTCAACCAGCACTCATGTAAAACCTATTGCTTCCCCAATCTAGTATTGAAGTAGAATTTGGCATCCAAATTCCTATATAAAGTAGCATGTCTAGAAAAGTAAAATAAACAAATATGGATATACTTTTAACAGCCTGATAATAGTCGTTTCATGTCTGTGGCAATCATGTCAAAGGTCAAACATAATTGAACAAATCTCAGGTGATAATATTACAATATTAAATACAGTACGCTCCAGTTACAATAATGTATTTAACAGGACACGATGATGTCCATACATGAAAACTTCCACCATCAAAAAAGGAATTAAGGGTCAAAAGTAAGAAAGATACTCAAATGAATTTCATTCACAACAATATAATCTAAAATAGATCAGACTTCTTTTTGTGATACAAAAACCACAACTCTGCATCAACACACAAATCTTAGCAAAACGTATTTACCATCTGTAGATCACGACTCCCAGATGTACTCTCAACTAGATGGGGTCGAGCACGAACATCATAGATGACTGGCCTCTCAAACCAGGGTATTACAAAATGAGTCCCTTCGGGATAGACCTGCATATTAACCAACAAATCAATTTCATGACCAACACCAAAACTAAACTTAAACATTGCCAACACTTCAAGTGAGAAGGTAAATCACTCTTTTGAATAACATCAACCCAACAGCAGGAGTTCAACAATCATTTCCAGGCAACAAACTAACTATCACGAAGCACAACAATACAGTAAATAGCAAACCGTGACAATTTTCAATTTCATTTCATACAATTTGGGGAAAACAGTAACCTCGTCTTTGACACCAACTAGACGGTTGAAAACAATAGCTCGGTGCCCTCCTTCAACATTGTAGAGACTATTAGAAACCGCATACAAACCAATTCCACCAATAACCCCAAGCTTCAGCAGGGCGGAGGCCGCACCACCACTTGGTACATTTGGAATTTTCATGTTCTTCATATTCATCTTGTTACCTAATTCAACAGAAATGCAAATGCAAAGAATGTCAACAACAGTCGGGGATATCAGAGGAAAGGAAAGAGAACTGCTGGATCCAATATAAATGAGCTTAAAAACAAGAAAGGAAAGGGAAATTATTATCGAGAGAAAAATATTAATCAAATTATATGAAAAATCTTAACAATTGGGAGAAAAATAGAATTGAAAATCAAGTTCATCAAGAAAGAACTCTAGCTAGATTGTTCAACTACACTCTCCCGGAGAAATGGAAAACTGTATACCTTGGAATTCCGATGAACGTCGATGAAAGGGAAGGGTTTGCGGTAGTCGTGGGGTTTATGTAGGGTTTGTGTTTGGTTTAAACTTTTCGAACAAGAAAGCGAGACCAAAGGGTTCTGACGACGCAAGTGAGAGATGGAACCAATTGGCTTGGGCTTATTGGGCTGCCGATCGTATAAGCCCAATGAACAAAAATAATACTATTGCAACTAAGAGATATCCATGTGTTACCTTCCATATATTACAACAAATATTGATAATTAAAACAATTCAAATTAATGAATAAATTGTTTAAAATTAATATAAAAAGTTATAAGAAAATATATGGCCCAGACACATTATTTTAACTTTTAATAAAATATTATTTACTAATTTTTTAATTAAAACATATTCATTGAAGAGAAAGTCCTTAAAATGATAGAGACGTGTAATTGTAAAAAGGAAACACGTAGCGCAGCAAAAGAATTTACGAAATTGTTGTCTTTTATATTATACAACTATTTATACTTAGCCTCGCACATTCCTCTTGTGGCAAAACTAATTTAGTATTTGTTATTCCCTTTAAAATCTATCCGTGCTATACATACATCATCGAGAGAATAATAAGCTAAGTAATTAAAATCGATGTTTGTTTATTTGCTCGTAAATCAAGTGTGATTTCATATAAAAGTTGTAGGCATGCACGTGTTTGAGCGTGTGCGTGGTGAAAGAGAAAGGCATAAAGAAAGAGAGAAAACTTGTTTATTTCTTATCTTGTTTGATACAAAGCAAGAACGAAACTTATATCCGAAAGGGAGAAGTAACAGAAACAGGGAGAAACAGAATTAACAGAAAAACAGATCAGCGCTGGAGTGAAGAAGAATCAGAGTGTGGAAAATCCGCAGGATTTTTCGTGTTCAGACATGATTCAAAGCAATTCTTTAAAATAACATTTTAACATGATTAAACATTAATTACTTATAATCGTATTTAGATATTGATGAAAGAAAAAGGTTAGAATTGTTTTAAAAGGAAATGTCGTTATTTTGAGAGTGAAGAAGTATAAAAGAAGCATGAAATATACATAAGGAAAGAAAGAAACATTAAATACAAAGAATGAGGGTGAAACTCAATCAATCCCAACACAGTTTCTTTTGCCCGTAGAAGAGAAAAGAGACGGATTCAGAAAGAAAAGACGAAGAACACGACACATGCAGAGCGAAGTTTTCTCAAGACAGAACTCCCATGCAGAATAACCCAACTCCGAGGATAACTCCAAATCCCACATTCCTTCCTGCCGCACCATTCTCGTTCTGCGCGTTACCGGAGGGAGAAGGAGCGCCACCGGCCTTCCCAACGGTCGGAGTTTCAGAACTGCTTTTAGGAGACTTCGGAGACGGAGCCGCCGCGGGGGACTTCGCTCCGAAGAGCTCTTCCGGCAACAGCACCTTGTCCACCTGGTAAACCGCCAGAGGAAACTGCTGCCTGAGCGCGTTGTTGACCTGCGTTTCCACCACGCCGGTGGAGACGTTGACCTGGTTCCCTTGGCCTGTGAAGTTGAGCCCCCAGGAGCCTTCACTGCCGGAGGCTTGAGTTCTGACGGGGTTGCTGACGGTCAAGAGATCAGAGAGAGAGTAGTACTTGGGAGTGACATGGTAGAGAATGAGCTGCACTTTCTTCTCTTCACCGAGACCGTTGAGAGCCCCAGATTTGAGGTTCTGGAAAGCGTTGTCGGTGGGCGCGAAAAGAGTGAACCCTTGGGAGTTTGACTTGAGTTGACTCTGGATTTGGGTCAGTTGCTGCGACTGATTCAAAAGATGGATAAGGGTTGTGTATTGGCCACCCTTTTGGAGGATGGCAACGAGGTCCACCGCGCCGGAGGAAGGCGCCGGGGCTTGGGCTTGGGCTTGGGCCCGAAGAATTAAGCAGAATGAAGTGAAGAGAATGAGAGTGAGAGAGGCGAAGGCCATGTTGAGTAGATAGAAAGTGGTAAGAGAAGAGAAACTGTGTGGTGGTGTGTGGAGAATGGAAGGGTTTTTATTTGGTTTTGGCGTTGGTGTTTGGTTGTTGAGACTTTGTTGGCATGAGCTGGCTCGTGGCTTGCAAATCGCGATAAGAAATGGCTTAGTTGACAAATGAGAACCAGAAAATGCACAAAAAGTTAAAGGGAAGGTAGTAGGACATGGAGAACGATGTATGAAGGAGACACCTTGTGAATAATCGTCTCTTGTTGTTAGGAAAGAGAAACAATATTAAAGAATGAAAACGAAACTGATTCACGGAGATTAATTTTTCGTGCAGAGATCGAGTCAAACCTTATGCAGTAGTTTAGAAGCTTAGCTCTGATTTCTTGGATCACGCATGCTGTGTTAATTCCCACTCTGATTTTTCTTTTGGACTCAAAATTATAATAATTATAAATAATCATTCTTAATGATACGTGATAAAATATTTAGACAGGGGAGACACAATTTTAATTTTAAGTAGGACATGGAGAGACAGAGACGAACCGGTGAATAGAAGAATGGTCTATTTGTTATGAAAACGAAAGAATAGAATGAAAACGAAACGGCTCACATCAAATTTTACAATTAAGAAATGAAATTTAACGTGGCTGCAATTATGGGAATACGTGCCCAAGCGTCAAGTAGCTTAAATGAATTGCAATTTGAGATCAAGTCAAACCTAATTAATACAATCCCGAAAGTTTTTGTAAAAGGTGTAAAAACTTAATTTCTTTTTCGACCTACCTGTTTTGGCGTGCAGTTTTGGTTGATATTCAATTCATTTGGTGGATGTAGCAGCGAAGAAAAGAAGGTAGAAAACATAAATTATAAAAAAAAGTGAATTCCTGTGTATGGTTTATGTGTAAAGAACTGTTGATTGATGTGTAAATGGTGGAAATAATTGATGATCAAATGATTATGTGTGTATAATGGCTGTTGAAGAACATACATCGTATGGACAAGCAACAGTTGTAAAATAGTGTTTGGCAGGCTGGCATATGTAGACACAACACGTGGGACAACATTAAGCACTTAATAATCACTTTGAAGACATTATTATGGATCATTCAGTGAGTATCATTGTCAGAAATACGGTGATGAGAAATCTGATTAAGTTATGCAGTCACTTCAACCATTTTAATACCCCCATTTCTATCTCTCAATGTTGTTTTCTTGTATCCCATAGTCAATATTCTACATCTATTCACATTTCGGTACCACCACGACAATTCGTTCACATAATGAATATTGTCGCCAAATGTTGTCTATTCTTCTCGTTGATGAAGAAGCACAAGGCCAACTCCGTCGGAAACTGTTATACTGTTTTCTTTCTTTTTAAGAATTGTGTTCGTTAAGAATTGAGATAATGGATTTGCATTACAAACTTCATAAGCATCGTGGTTTATATAAATATGGTGTTAATTGTACTTTTACATTACAACACAGCTGGCTGTGGACCACGTTGGGAATTTCTTAGCAGCTTTTGCTATTAAATATGCTGAACTTTGGGTTTTGTAGCATGGACTTAACTTAGCTTGAAGAACTTTGGAATAATAATTCCGGAATCTGATTGTCAGCTTGATTAACTAACATGTTCTTCTACTCACTACACTGCTCATTTTGGTTGATTATAATCAAACGTGAAAGATTAATTTTTAAATCGATAGATTATTTTTCCAATTTCTTTGAAGATATGTTAATTCAATTATTTTATACTTGAATTGACGAATTATAACCGTTAAGAGATGTAAATGTGAAGTTATCTCCGTCATTGGGATAAGCAAAGCAAGAATTGAAAACTATGAAGCTCCAACACGGTTTGGAGTTCCCATTTCTCCGTCTCCGGATATGGATACAGTGTTGGGGCCTTTCCGTACACTCCCAAGCCCATATTCCTGTACCTCCATATTTTGAATTAACAAGTGACATTTGTTCTCTTCACCATCACCGAAAATTCCCTCCACCATCTCATACTTGCTCTAAAACAGATGTCATCCGTTCTATTTTACCTTCAACTCGTTTATATATTTTATATTTTGGTTTATTATTTTTATTTAAAAAAAAAATCTTCAATGGATGTGGCACATCCGGATGTTTAGATGTGCCACATCTGTTTTAATAAATTTTTTAAAAATATTTTGATTATTATTTAAATAATAATACATAAATTAAATTAATAATTATTATTTTATTAAATAAAATAAAGTTAATTTATAAATAATTAAATAATGATTTTAAAAAAATTAAATAATATTTATATATTAATTTAAAATATAATAAATTAAAAAAAATACTAAAATAATAAAAACTATAACGGATGTCGCGATCCGGATGTGGCATATCCGTTTTAATAAATGGTTAAAAAGTATTTTGATTATTATTTAAATAATAATACATAAATTAAATTAATTATTATTATTTTATTAAATTAAATTAAATTAATTTATAAATAATTATTTAATAATTTTAAAAAAATTAAATAATATTTATATATTAATTTAAAATACAATAAATTAAAATACTAAAAACTAAAAGAAAAAAGAAAAAAACTCAACGGATGTGGCACATCTATTAACGGATGTCGCACATCTCATGTCGACATCCGTTTAAGGAAAGAGGTGGGGTGTAGGATATTTTAAAATATAAAGGATAGTTTTAGAATTTAAAAAAAATTTGGTGGTGCAGGAAGCAATGTGGGATGGTGTAGGGAGTAACCCTCTTAATAACTTAAGATAGGATAAAAACAAAACACATTTTTCTCTTTCCAATATAATTAACCTAATGTCGCACTCACCTTCATTTACTCTTGTTTGATTTTTTTTTTAACTTAAAGTCTCTCTCAACTAAATAAAATAAAATTAAAACATATTTGATGTTATGTTTCTAAATGCATAATTTGGTTAAATCACGTTTTACAATATAATAATTTAAGACTTATTGATATACTTAAAGAGTAAAGGTAACAAAATATTGAATGGATTCAACATAGTAAGTAAACATTAACTTATGTTTACAATCCATGACATTTTCTCATGCTTCCATAATGACATTTCATGTCTCAATAGAATTAACTAACATTTTGCACTTGACTTTCATATTTTTATGAATGTGAAACTACATAGGATATGATAATAAGGAATACAATGTTAATGACATTCATCAGGTGTTTGTCATTAAGAATGACTTGTGGACTGTTCTCATATGTTAATAATCTTCTAAATCTTTCCAAAGTCTAAGTGAAATTATTTTCTCTTTCAACAAGGATGTGTTCAAAAGAGGTCACTTACCACTAGTGTTGTCAAAATGGGCCACCTGACTTAACCCGGCTCGACCCACTTAGTCACTTAGTGAGCCAACTCAATCTGACTCACTTATTAGCGAGACGATAAAATTTAAACATGACCTAGTCCATCATAGTTTGGTGGGTTAAATGAGTTGACTCATTAGCTCACTTTACAAGCTCTTTTTTTCAATTAAAAAAATAACAACTTCTTTAATTAAAATCTAAATAAAGGATAAGGGTTTTAAATTATATTTATGATCAATCAAATATAAGATTTCATTTACATCAAGATATCACAAAATCTCCTTAACAAAATTTTTATCGGCTTCTTAGCGATTCAAATTTGTTTCTTTATAAAAATTGACTTAGTAAGTATATTTGTGGATTTTTTATGTTGTATAATTATTCCATACAAAAATAATGTCTCGCAAGCATCCGTTTCAATATTTTGTAAAATGACTAGCCTAACAAAAAGTACTTATTAAAAAATTAGGTGGGTTGGCTTGCCAACCCAGCTCACCACGGGTCAACCCGGGTGGGTCGGGTTCTTAGTGAGTCGGGTTCAAAATTGGTCTGTATCGAAATTTCAAATTTTTTTCAACCCAACTCGATCCAAAATCGTGTGGGCTAGGTTGGCTCACAAGTTCCAAAATATTTTGATAGCACTACTTACCATCTCAAATTCGTCGACATATCTACTGCAATGGATGTATTTATCACAATTCAACATCATCATCAATTGTTACAATTCAGTTCTTGACCCTCTCAATCAATTATCTTTTGTAAGTGTAACTTGCATTATAAATTTGCCTAATTGTTGTCACATTACAATAATTATTTTCTTTCAGAGTCAATAAAATATTTGTAGGCTTCACTTAACTCTTAGTCAAATCAATAAACAATGACTATTCAATGGGATTTAACCTCGTAACAAAGGTTGACAACTAAACTTTGTGTCAAATCATGATATCCGTATATAACCTTCAATACACACCATTCTCCCTTAGAATTTGGCTTGCCCTTCAATTTAAAAGTGCACTTGCATTTTCTTGTGTCGTATATACTCATTTAAACATCAGGTTGTATTTGTTATACTTTTCACCTCTTTCACATCATTACAACACAAACGTCTTTCTCCCAAGTTGGTCAATAGCTTTATCAGATCTTATAGTTACGACAACAAACCTAAGATCAAAAGCAATCTATCAAACACATTCAAAGTATGTAGAAAAAATATGATCAATTATAAAATTATTTGTATAATTTTCCTTGCACATTTCATTGATGAAAGAAGATAAATCTAATAAAATGTTAGAATTTACTTGTAAATCCATCAAATTAAAAAGATAGTCTTCCATCTTATAATATCATGACATCATTATCATTGAATACCTCACTTCTTTAAGAATAATACGCTTCTCCCCACACCTCCAATCGTTATCCATGCACCTCAAAGTGGATCATTCCGCCCTTAAGTAAAAATGTTAAAAAAATATGTAAGTAATAATTATTGCTTATCAAATCACATTTATTTATACATGTATATTTAGTGTCATGCCTGCACCCATAAGTTCACGACTTCATCATTATTTTTTTCTGGTTGTCGTCTCTATGCTTCATCATTCTTCTTGTGTTGTCATTCTCATGGTCGTGGTTTTCATTGCTATGTGGTGGTGAGTTTTGCGTTGCTTTTTTCACTAGCCTTGCTCATTCACTTTCATCTTCTTCTTCATTTCATCTCATCCAAGTATAAGCACTTTTGTTTGAGATGCATTGTACATTATGTAAAATGAGATGTGATGTAATTCTCTTAATGAAATAAAAGGGTAAATCTTTAAAATTCACTCACCTTCTCTCTTTTCTTTCATTTTTCTATTTTCTTTCTTCCTATATCTTTGTTTTCTACTCTTAAAATTTTCCTTTCAGTTCCAAAGTTTCCTAGAACTTATGTAATTCCTGTGAGTAAATTTTCTTGGTTTTACACTGATAATTGCATGTTGACATCAATAACTTTTCATAAATAAATTCCAATTGCATTGGTGATAGTGAATTTCAGTCCACTGTTTCTGTGAAATTTAATGAAATACAATAACACACGTATCCATCAACACAGGATGATCTTCAAAAGAGAAGATTTGAAACTATTGATGGTTGATTCCAGCATCTAAAGATTGGTTTCACGAATTTTTTTTTACATTGAGATAAAACTAAAATGAAATCATAATAAGTTGAATGTGTAATGATGTGTAACCATATTATGAGAAATTTATTTAGAGATAACACCGAAAGGAATTGTCTCTTAAGTACCAATCTTACTCTATATTTTTTGACACCTCTTCAGCTGGACAAAACTAGGATAAGGTATTGATTTCATAAGGTAAACTTTGCATATCCAAGCATATTAGTTTAACCATGATAGAGTTGTCATTTATTGGATTTACAATCTGTCCACTAATTCCCCAAACGTATGTATGTGCTGCTGTAGAAAAAGTTTGATTATTCACCGTGGCAATAACCACATTAATAATTATTTCTTTAGTTTAAGAAAAGGATAAATACGTCTTTAACACCTAAGAGCTGCCTATGGAAGGAGAACTACTGCAACTACAACAGTTTGATTGGAAAAGTGAGAAGCAGAGCCTGACACCTGAGAGGGCAGTGTTGCTCCAACCCTCTGCAGAAGCAGATTGGTGCAGTCAGGGAGTTATTGCAAGGAGTGGTTGAGAGCATAAGGATAAAACTGATAAGCTCTTTCATTTCTTTTCACTACTAAGAAAATAACGTATAACGTCACGCGTTTAACGTCCAACCACTGAATAACCAACGTTAAAAATAATCGGTGGCATTTTTGTAAATAAATGCAATTATTAAACGTCGTTAGAATTGTAATTCGACGTAAAAGGATATAAAACGTCGAATGCCCCAGTGTTAGACGTTAAAAGGTTAGTGAATTCAATAAAAATTTAAGAGGGAGATTGAAAATTCATTCACTTTATCTTAGCACGCGAGACCCTCTTCTCTTCTCAAACTTTTCTCGAACGAAGTTTGACGACTATCACATGTAATATTTGTTTCATTTGATACAAATGCATTTTATGTATGATTTTCGTTTGTTTTGATCGATTACTTTCGTGTTTTTGTTCTTCATAAGTGCATTCTCTTTCTCTGTCACCGGTGACGACACTTTATTCCGACAACCCATCTTTTGAAGGTTAGTTTTCGTTTTCGTTTTGAAGAACTTATTTGTTGATTTTTTTGTTGAACTTGTTTGTTGTTGTTTGGTTAAACTTGTTTGTTGTTGTTGTTTGATTGAACTTGTTTTTTGTTGGTTATTGTTACTTGTTATTGATACTACGTTCATAGTTCTTGCTTTATAAAATACCAAAAACTGAAATTTGTTATTTCTGCTTTTCAGGTCTCGTAGAGTTGTAAAAAATTATCACAATTAATTTAAAAAACAAAAAACATGATTAACATCGTATATTAACAAAATTCGACATTAAGTTAACGTCGTATATTGAAAAAATTCGACGTTAAGTTAACGTCGTATATTGACAAAATTCGATGTTAATTTAACGTTGAATTTTTTAAATTCGACGTCAATTTAACCTCTCCTGATATGACGTCGTTCGCGAATGCGCCGTTAAAAGCCCAAAATATTCGACGTTGTACGTGATTTTTGTACTAGTGTTTCTTTTGCATAGTTTTAGATATTTTCTAGTAGATAGAGTAGTTATAGATAGCATAGTAAATAATAGAGTATAAAATATGCTATTTTTCATAAAGCTAAAAATAATCAATTTTGACTTGTGACCAATTTGAAATTTTCTTTTTCTTGTAGCTTTGTAGATTTAGTTTAGTTTTTCTTTTCCAGTTTTGTTCATGTATATTTTTGTGTTACATTGTGTTCAATTCTTTAGTTCTATTTTGTACATACTTCTGGTTCAATTTGTGTTCTATTTGAATTATGTTTGTGTACATATTTGTTGTTGTCTGATGTGTATATATGTTTTGTGTTGTTAGAAAATCTTACACACTCACACATTGAGGTCAATGTGCCTCTTAAGTGTGGGGGTGAGAAGGTATAGATTCAATTTTTTTTGTTTTTCCTTTGATATACCTATGCTAATATGTGTTTTTGTAGTAAAAATTATGGGTATTTTTTTTTTTGAGTTGATTTTCTTTTTAGTTTAAGACTAATTGAGTTTGTAAATATTGAGCTTTAGTTGTAAATAGTCATTCTTAATTTTGGTTTGTAAATACCTAATTGTTGTTGCTTTTAGGATTCCTTAGATAGTTTCTAAGATGCTTTAATTCTTTCAAATTGTTTTTGTAAATAGAATTAACTATAGGTTTCTTTTATTTTTCTAATTTTGCTTCCCTGTTTTAGATTTACACGTTATGTTTTAGTCTTTGGGTTCTATTTTAGTTTTTAGAAAAAGCTTCTTAGGTTTTCTTTCATTGCTACTGTTAGGATTTTTTTGAGGCTATCTTTCTATTAAATTTGAATCTGTTTTAGTTTGGTAGGTTCTTTTTAGGTTGCATTCTATTCTGTCTTAGCTTTGTGTAGGTTGTAAATAGCTTTGGGTCATATTGTTAGATATTTATAGGTTCTTTTTGTGTTCTATTTCATTTTTTTCTCAATTCTTTGCTGATTTTATGCATTTCACAGTTTCATTTCTTTTAGTTAGAACTATTAATGTAGTTTTCTGCTTTAGATTCAAGTAGAAGTAGTCTTAGCATTATTTTTGCATCTGAGAGATCAGTCCAATAAAAGCAACTTTTGCATAAAAGAGGGTAGCAAGTCAGTTTTGGCAAATATCTTAACCTAGAGAGATTTTGGGTCCAATTTTTGTCTTTCTTGTGTGATTTTATGCATGTTTAACTTTAATTCTGATTTTGCATTGATTCTCTAGGATAAGCTTGCTCTTGGTAGAATTTAGACATGATTTAGGCATTCTTTCTTTTCATCCATAGCCTTTTAGCTTAACCAATTCAATTTCATCCATCATACCTTTCTTTTGAGCCTTAGCCTATTTTTTTTTTATTTCCATTCATTACAAGCCCTTTTTACCCCATCATTAATCAACCTTTAGAGACTTATGAGAAATAGGGAGAGTTGGAACTTGCTGAGAGCAAAAGAGAAAAGAAAGGCCAAGAAAAAGAAAATGGAAAAGAAAAATGAGTTGTTGGTTGTGTGCAAAAGAAAAGAACAAGTCTGAAAAAATGCAAAAGAAATTAAAGGAAATGAAAAAAATGAAACCTGACAGTGTGTAAAAACCAGAGAAAAAGAAAAAAATTGGATTGGCCAAAGTTAGACAAAGAGTGCACTGAGTTCTAGGTTCCTTACTCTTCTTCACAGTTTCTCTACTTCCATTTAGCCTTGTGTTTTCTGACCTTTCATACCATTTACATTACAAGTCATTAAGACCTTTTGATCTAGATGAAACCATGAGCTGAGCACTATCACTTAGAGTCTTTTCAAAGTTAAGAATGGAGGTTGACATGACATGAGTGAGTGAAACAGGATAGCCTTAAACACTTGAGTGAAAATGAGTGCAAACACTTGTTCATGTGAGGCTGAAACTAACTTCTATTTTTCTGATTGTGTTCATTGCTGAAAATGGTTGAATTTGGTTGTTTATCACCTGCTGGATTGTTGATACTGAGATTTAAAGCTGAGAAATATTGTTATGTAGTTCTGACTGAATGAAATGGTTGGGAAATGATTAATTGGCAAGATTGAATGTGCTGTGAATAGGTCCCGTGTTTCTGAGTTTTGTTTTGAGTCTTATCTCTTTAGTTTGAGTCTTTGTTTTCCTTTTTCATTTTAGTTTTCCCTGTCCAAGAGGGCAGTTCCTTAAGTGTGGGGGGTGTTAACTCTCTATTTTTTTCCCATTTTTATGTGTTTAGAAATCAGTTTTAGTTCATCTTTGTTCTTAATTGTATAGAATTAGATTAGTTTTAGTTTTTTCTATTAAATCTTAGGTTTTGTGAATTTGTAGTTAAAATTAGGTTTCTAGGAGTAATTTTTAGTGTTTGTAAATAATTAGGATATTAATATCTTTTTAAGAAAATCTTTTGATAAAAATTCTCTCTTTTTACTTGTTAAATTTCCTTTACCTTCTTTAATTTTTGTACTGATTTTTCTTTGTTGCAGAAATTCTGGCTGAATGAATTAAACTTGGGCCCTTACTGCTGCCACACTTGGGCCGCTATTGCTGAAATGATTCGGACCGCCACTGCTGAAATGAAATTGGGTTGGCTTGGTTTCTGGGCCTGCAATTAATGAAGTGAGCGTTTTGGTGGCTGAAGAGCTTTGCAGGGTCATCGGCTCGAGCATCTCATTAGGCAGAGAGAACTCTATGCTAGGGTTCCTTTCCTGAACCGAAAGAGAGAGAACATAGCTTGTGCCACTTGCCCAAGAGGATGACCGGAGACACGTGCAGAATCAAAACCTGTAAAGATGTTGAAGATGATTAGAGGGCCTGGAATAAAAGCTTGAAGCAAAGTGAAGAGGGTCGTTAGATAAAAAAGAAGTGTTTTTCCCATTCCTTTTTCCCTTTTTCTTTCCTTCTATATCCTACCCTATAAAAGAGGGTTGTAAATAGATTTCTGGGTAACGCAGAGGGTGACAGACTCCACAAGCGAGTGATTGTAATGGTGGAGGGTGACAGACTCCACAAGCGAGTGATTGTGATGGTGGAGGGTAACAGACTCCACCCGCGAGAGTTCTTTGTGAGAGATGATTCGAGAGAGTGAGTGGAGAGTGACATACTCCACGAGAGCAGTGGGTGACAGACGTTGCACGCATAGGGTTAGGGTTCGATTCAGTTCTTCGATTTCTTCATTAGCTTAGGCTTATTGCTTTTCATAGAATAGATTTTTGACGCTCTTGGATTGGTGATCGAGACTCACGGTGGTGACAGCCTGTGAGCATCTCGACTTTGCTTTTACAGTAGTAATCTCTTGTAATTTTCATTTTACATGTAATGCAATTTCAAGTTCTGTTGATTTTCCTTTCGCGATTACATTTTCTGCTTTCGTGATTCCTTTATGATGCTTAGTTGATTCTAGAATTATTTTCTATTGTTGATTTACTTTCTTTGCAATTTAAGATTTTGCACTATGATTCCATGTTCTGTTATTAAATTTTGGTTTTGATACTCTGATATTTCACTGTAACTTTCATTGTTAGATTCTATGCTTTTGGTTTTAGGTTTTTGATTTCTTTCTTGATTTGAATTTCAATTTCTCTATTTTAACTCAAGTCCTGCTTCTGTGTACATTTCAATTTTACGGATTCTTTACTATTTGTTCAAGTTGGTTAGCATTTAGGATTTTAATTACAATTTTCATGTTAGGTATAGAAGTTAGGTTATATTTCTGTTTTAGGTAATTAGACTCCTATTTGCTTTTCTTTTCATTTCATTTTCTTTCTTCTTTTAAACAGTTTACTGATTTTACATTCTCTTTTCCTTTTAAATTTTAGTTCCATTCATATTAATTGTCCCCACCTAGTTTAGATAGTTATAGTTAGTAAATAATATAAGATTTTAACTCTACATTCTAAAACTTAATTGTACCGAGTCCTAGGATTGATATTTTGGTCATCCCTATGCTACATTAGTGGGAACCAATTTTGTTCTGCTTTAGGCGGCTAAAAAGCAGTTAAACAATGACCTAGGAGGGCGGGGTGACCAGCCTGGGAGGACGACTTAGGAGGACGGCCTGAGAGGATGACCTGGGAGGACGACCTGGATGGATGGCCTAGGTGGTGCTTGGTACCAAGACAGACCGTACGGTACACGCCGGTGTGGTGGACCGTACGGTACGCAAGCCCCCTAAGCTTGAGCATGATGTTATTTTGCGAAGGAGTTTTGTACATGGCCTTGCTGCTAAGGACGGATTCTCCGGTTGGCTTTTGTCTTTATGTCCTCTTTTTTCGTTGATTAAGATGAATGGTTGGAAGACTAAAACAGGTCGTGCCTTTGTCGGTCGAGCGGGATAGGGTACCGATCCTCCTTAAGTGACATGTCGTGGAGATCTACGGTCATTAAATTTCAGTGAGGCCAATCGGGACTCTTATGATTAAGATTCATTGTCACCGACCTTCGATGAGGCCGACCGAGATTTCATTGGTGAAGATCCACGGTCGTCGACCTTCGGTGAGACCGACCAGGATTCCATTGGTGAAAATCCACAATAGCTGACCTTCAATGAGACCGGTTGAGATTCCTTTGGTGTAGATCCACGGTCGTCGACATTCGGTGAGGCCGATCGAGATTCCTTTGGTGAAGATCCACAATCGCCGACCTTGGGTGAAGCCGGCTGGGATTCCTTTGAGGCCAAGGTATGGCCAAACGGTTGAGGCCAAATTTGACTAAGTACTTGTGAGGCCATAGGAGGACGAGTAGTTGAGGCCAAGGTATGGTCGAACAATTGAGGTTTAACAGTTAAGGCCAAATTTGTGTAAGTACTTGTAAGGCCATGGGTGACTGAGCATTTGAAGCCAAGGTTTAGAATTTCTAGTAATTCACTAGTAGCTTATAAGATTTTGTTGAGTGTTAAATCTTAGGGAGTTTCTCCCTGCACCTTCAAGCTTTCTGGCTACACCTCTAAGTTACCAAAAATACCCTCATTTACTAAGATGGGTAAATAGTTACGACATTCACCAACTTTGACTAACTCAAATTCAATGATCTCCTGCCTTTTATATACTCTACACCTCCAAAGCGTTGTGGGTTATGGTCCTGCATTGTGGTCCAAAAGCTCCGGTGGTAGTGGTCCAGTTTGTGAGTTCAACAGATGCTGGTGTTATTTGCTTGTGGAGAACATGTTGGTTGCAGGAATAGTGCATGAAAACATTGTTGTGAGACTCTCAAGTCTTCATCAGATTTTGAAATCCAACGAAGACTCAATCAAATTTTGAAATCCAATAGTTTTGAAATCCGATGAAGATCCAATCAAATTTTGAAATCCGTTGATAGGGTCTCGAAATTCGAGTGCAAAAAACACTCAACATATTTTGAAATTCGATTGGGTCTTTATCAAATTTCGAAATTCGGTTGGATTTTCATCATATTTTGAAATTTGATAAAGATCCAATCAAATTTTGAAATTTAATAAAAATTCAATCAAATTTTGAAATTCGTCAATTGTTTTCCAAAGTAAAATGTTTCACCGCGAATCAATTTTGGAATTCTGAAAAAAGAAAATTGAAGGTGTAAGAAGAAAGTTTTGGAGATGTGGGAGAAACTGCCTAACTCTTATGAGGTGTTTCATCCTACACCTACAGCATCTCATCCTCCACCTCTAAAAATTACATTTTTAACGTTTTAACATCTCATCCTGTACCTCCAATTTTTTCCAAAACTTTCATTTTTAATTTTAATAAATATTTTTCCATTTTCTTCTCTCTTACTAAAAGCACTCTTCACTACCTTAATAATAATTTAATTTAATTTAAAATTTAAATATTTTATTAATATAATTTTATTTTTTAATAATTATTAAAATATGATTTATATTATAATAATAATTATATTAAAAACATAAAAATAAAATAATAAAAATAATATTAATAATAATAATAAATAAATAATAATAATAAATTTAATTTAATATATTTAAATATATTAAATTATATTAAAATAAATTAAATAATTATTAAATTTTAAATAAAAACCAAATTTTGAAAAACTTGTTTAAAATCCGTAAAATATGTTAACACTTTTGATTTTTATTTAAAATTTAATAAATATTGAATTTAAATAAAAATTATAATATTATTTATTATATTTATATTTTAATAATTATTAAAATATGATTTATATTTTTATAATAATTTTATTAAAAAAATTAAAATAATAATAATTAAAATAAGAATAATAATAATGAAAATAAGAATAATATTTAAAATTACATTAAATATATTTAAATATATTAAATTAAAATTAATAATTATAAAAATTTAACAAAAACCAAATTTTGAAAAATTTGTTAATCGGCTAATCGGATATAAACATCCGATAAATTATCTTAATATCCATATACGATAAATAATTGTTTTTAAAATTTTATTTTTTATTTTAATTTTAATAATTATTTAGTTTAATTTAATATTTAATATAATTTAAATGTATTTAAATATTTTATTTAATATAACTTTATTCGATTGTTTTTAAAATTTTGTTTTTATTTAAATTTTAATAATTATTTAATATAATTTATTATATTTAAATATATTAAATAATATTTTTATTATTTTATTTTTATATTTTTAATATAACTATTATTATAATATAAATTATGTTTTAATAATTATTAAAATATAAAATTATATTAAATAATATTTGAATTTTAAATTTAATTATTATTAGGATAGTGCAGAATATTTTTAATAAGAAAAGAAAAAAATAAAAAAAATATTTATTAAAGTCAAAAATTAAATTTTTGAAAAAGTTGGAGATGCAAAGTAAGGATAAAAGTGAGATGTTAGAAAATTAAAATTAAAATTTTTAGAAGTGTGAGATGTTGAAGGTGTAAGACGAACCAACCTCTTATGATAAGGGATTAGTTACAACAAAGTATTGATATGGGCTGGGCAGGGCAGACGTGATATTGGGCTCATATTGGGCAGACGAACCAATCAAATTTCATTTTTAACCTTCTGACATCCTGCACCTCTAATTTTTAACTTTTTTTCTCTTTCTTATTAAAGATATTTTAATAACTATCTTTTTATTTTCTTCTCTTTTTTATTAAAGACACTCTACACCACCTTAAAATTAATTCTAATTTAATTTAAAATTTAAATATTATTTAATATAATTTTATATTTTAATAATTATTAAAATATGATTTATATTATAATAATAGCTATATTAAAAAATTAAAAATCAGTTTTGTTTTTTATTTAAAATTTAATCAATATTTAATTTAATTAAATTTATAGCATTATTTATTATATTTTTATATTTTAATAATTATTAAAATATAATTTATATTTTTATAATAGTTTTATTAAAAAATAAAAATAATAATAACTAAAATAAGAGTAAAAGTAATAAAAGTAAAAATTATATTAAAAATCACATTTAATATATTTAAATATATTAAATTATATCAAAATATTAAATTAAATTAAATAATTATTAAAATTTAAATAAAAAGCAAAATTTTAAAAACGTTATCGGATATTGACGTCCGATAAATTTATAATCGGATATGGATATCCGATAAATAAATTTTTCTAAAATTTTGATTTTTATTTCAATTTTAATAATTATTTAATTTAGTTTAATATTTTAATATAATGTATTTAAATATATTAAATGTGATTTTTAATATTATTTTTATTCTTATTTTAGTTATTATTATTTTTAATTTTTAATAAAACTATTATAAAAATATAATTTATATTTTAATAATTATTAAAATATAAAAATATAATAAATAATGCTATAATATTTAGTTAAAATAAATATTGATTAAATTTTAAATAAAAAGCAAAACTGTTTTTCGATAACAAGTTTTTAAAAATTTGTTTCTATTGACAATTTAATAATTGTTTAATTTATTTTAATATTTTAATATAATTTAATATATTTGAATATATTAAGTCAAATTTTATATTATTATTATTATTTTATTTTTATTTTTATTTTTTTATTATAGTTATTATTATAATATAAATTATATTTTAATAATTATTAAAATATAAAATTATATTAAATAATATTTAAATTTTAAATTAAATTAGAATTATTATTAAGGTGGTGTAGAGTGTCTTTAATAGAAAAAGAGAAGAAAATAAAATGTATTTAATTAGAAAGAAAAGAAAGTTAAAAATGAAATTTTTAAAAAGGTTGGAGGTGCAGGATGTCAGAAGGTTAAAAATGGAATTTTTGGAGGTGCAGGATGAGATGTTGGAGGTGTAGGATGAAACACTCATATAGTAAATAGAGAAGGCCCAAATGTTTAAGGAGAAGAGAACCGGCGTTGGGAGAACATAACATGCATTTCCATTTCGTTTTCATTTTCGTCTGTTGCATCTCGCGGAAGCCATTTTCGATCTGTTGTACTCTGTGGAAGGCGGTGGATGGCAAAAAACAACAAGTACGCCTCTATTAACTTCAACCACATCTACGAGAAATCCACAGCCACCAACCCTCATAATAGGAACCCTTCTCATTCCGTTTCCCCTTCCTCTTCCTCCTACTCCTCCGCCTCCTATTCCTCCGTCTCCGCCCCCAACAAAGCCCATGGCCGCATCCTCGTCTTGACCCGTCCCACCCCCAAACCCGTCACGCCTCCCACCCCGCAACCCCAACCCCACCACCAACCGCCACCCAATCCGATCCATCAAACCCAGGACCAGCCGGAACCGCCACCGGACGCGATCTCGCTCCGCCCACTTGGTCGAACTGGCACCGCTTCCTCGCTCTCGTCTCTCCCTGTTATCAACCACGACAACAAGGACATGCCCTCTCCGCCGCCCAAGTCGGACAAGTTCGTGCCGCCGCACCTCCGGCCTGGGTTCGTGCCCAGGGAGGAGAGCCCACCTGGGCCGGGCTCTCTTCGGCCCAACGGGCGGCCCAAGTCTGGGGGTGGGCATGAGAAGATGAGAAGGGGTGGGCAGGATGCGGGGATCATGGGCCGCGGGAGTCGGCCCAATTCCAGTGGATGGTATGTTAACGTCGTTGCTTGTTTGTTCTTTTTTATCAATTGTTTTTGGTTTGATCGTTGTCGTTTTGTGGTGGTAGGCATCACCAACACCATTGACAATATTGTTCAATTGTTTTTTACTTGGACTATGTATGAATGATTGGATTATTACGTGCTTTGCTGGATTAGAATTTTGCTTGGCCTTTTCAGAGTTTTGATGAAGGTATTAGAAGAAAATGAAAGGCATATTCTCCTTAAATTAAAGATTATGTGTTAAATTGTAAAAGCCATTTCTTATTAGTTTTGCAAAATCTGATTTTTAACTCATGCAAACTATTTGTAATTTACAAAAGAAATCTATTTCTTTTCTTCTTTGAATGCTTACAAAAGTTTCTTGTAGACAAATCTTCAATAAAGGTTTGCATCTGAACGGTGAACGTTGTAATAAAACTGTTTTCTGTCCTGTTTTTGATTTTCAATTGGTAGGTAGAGGATCAGATGAATTAAGCAATTAGTTTTCTAAAAGTTCTATAATCTAATGGTGACGAAGTAATAAAAAGGCTTTAGAAGAAGAACCAAAGTCGTTTCTATTATTATGAACTGCTTGTTTACATTTTACCCTCTGGTTCTTCATCGTAGTGGAGTTGAGCATATTTTTTAAGGAACAACGTATTGGTATACTGATCATGCTGCATATGGATAGTGGGTTTATGATCAATTTGTTTGTACGGTTAATTTATTACACCATCTAAACTCTCCATATCTATATTTTACTTTGAGTAAATGAATTGGGTAGCTAGATTTTTGCTATATTCAATTTTTCATTTAATATTTTTGTCCACAATAGGTAAAAGGGTATCCTAGTAGTACGACAAACTGTGGACTTTGTTGGTCATACTGTGCATGAATGAGATATTCAATTTTTAGTCAGTTTTCGCGTGGCTTTGACAAAAATGTGTTTTGTGCAGAATGGTTATGAAGTTGAATTCTTTTCCGAGGACGAAGACGAACACATTTTACTACAGAGACGGGTTCTCTATACCAATTCAGTGCTCTTTGTCTCTCTGGAACTGACATCAATTTTCACAAGGCATCTCAAATCACCGAAGACGAAAACTGACCAGGTTGCAGATTTTCAACACATAACGTCCCAACCAATAGCCAAATTTGTAGGCTTTTAACACCCAAGTTCTTCTGTTGGTGTTTGGCCCTCTTTAACACGTGCCAACACAGTGTAGAATTCATACCCATATTTTCAATTTCTGGCTAAACTTTTTTTCTTACTGTTCTGAAAGACATGCCTTCTGTACTTTGAGCATATGTTTTACAGGAGGTCCCATCGTTTTTTACTGTTGTGTTGTATTTGTTTCAGATTGAATGTTATTTCAGCCAAGGTCCGTTCAGTCATTAGTTAGACACACTACCTTGTTTTTTTAAGTTCCTATAAATGCTTTACACATGAGATTTTCCACCCAGTGAAAACTGGAAAAGTGTACCTAAACCATAGGTGATCACCAATAATAGATTAAACAGTCAGTGACTACTGCTGCTGCATTTTAAGTTGGAAATTGTAGATGAAGCCCACAGTTATTTTTCATGATGTTGATTGTTTCCTTAGTATGTCATTGCATTTTTTTTATTGTAAAATCGTGAGGTCATTGTCAGAAGTCATTGCCATTTTTTTAGCCGTCCAATTGTCTGCCATTTTCATCAACATTGTTAATCTTTGTCAACCAAAGTGCTGTTTGAGTTTCTGAAGTCTTTTTTGATTTTTTGCATTCAAACAAAATCCTGACGTCACGCTAGTACTGAGTGATGATTATCCATATCTATAAATGTAAAATATCAAACTTTACACGCTACTTTTGGTATTATCTTTGTTATGATTAAATGAAGTGGTTTTGATTTATTCTGAAGTAGGTTTAGCTTCTTCTATTTCTGATGAGTAAAATATTGAAATAGATAGAGACTACCCTCATGCACCAACGCATTGGTAAAAGTGGTGTCATGCGAGACATAGACAGTTTAAAAATAATGTTATGTCATTAAAATTATTGTCTAAACCTTCTACGCAAGTCCTCAAGTTGCCTCTTCATCTTTTTGATTTCAGCACCTCTAACTAATATAAAATAATTCTCAAGTAATTAACTTTCCACTGTAATTATTTAATAAAGAATAGATTGTTAGCTAAACTTCTATATAGTTTAGATTTGAATTGAGTTTTATCACAAACATTTTAAACTCTTGCATTTATGTGAATTTTATTGTATTTTTAATTTTAGAGCATTTTATATCTCTCTGAGAGTTTTCTCTAATTTTAAATGATTTAATGGCGTGAAATGAATGAACACTAACATAATTTCGCATTGAACTAAATGCATACTTCCTTTACTTAATTACACAGGTCGCTATTTTTTATTTTTTTTACTTATGCACATCTTGTCATTGAGTTTCGAATTTTCCCATTTAGCTTTCCAATATAAACACAGAATATCTTCCTTAAATATGTCAAATTTTCGACCACGTAAGCTAGGTAACTTCATACAACTTAAATCAATGAAATTCAATGATACTTTTGAAAGAAAAACTCAGAAACAATATTACTTGATAATGCACTGTTTTAAATATCATAAATGAGCATTTAATATTGTTTGTATTGTTCTTTGATATTTTCTCCCAATTAGGATCAATCCAAAAAGAAAGCTTTAAGAATGTTTTTTAAAATATCTCACATAATTAAAAGAGACTAAGTGACAAGAAGTGCAAAATTCTAAGAGAGGAAAATATCTAGCATAGCAATTTTAAAAGATACATCATAGTTAAGAAGAAGTCTCACTCACAATGTCTCCATGTTATATGAGAGGATTATTCCTAGTGGATGATTAAAGTGCATATGTACATTAAACTCACACTCTATAATTCATGGAACATCATAACAAAATGTGCTATTATTGTATTGAGACTCGATGTAGAATAGTTACAAGAATACTACAACATTCATGTAGTTACTCAACAAAGTCAAATGTTATATGCTTTTTCTAAAAATAAATAAACAATTCATATAAGTTGAAAATTATTATGGAGATATGATAATTTATACGTACCAACTATGAAGGATATGAAGATGAAGATGTCCAATTCATAAAATTTATTACTCTCGCCATGCAATATGAAAGTCTCACCATTATGGAGGTTGAGACTCTAAACAACATTTTTAAATGTAGATTCTACTTAATAAATTGGAAATATTAGGACATACCTCTTAGACACAAATCAACTTAAGATATTAAATATTTTTTTATACTCTAATAGTCTCACATTGCTTAATAATCATGATCATATATAATTCACATACACATTTCTCCTTTAATCATTTGATATACTTTTTAAGACAAAAATCTTGAGAAAATTATATGTTTTAAAGTCTATCAATACTTTAAATATAATTATTGATTCTAACATGCCAACTTGAGATTTGAACAAATATGTTTAATGTGTGGTAACCCAAAACTATAACTAACCCAATAGGGTATGTAACTTGAAGACATATTGATATAAGATGGACTCTTAGATATTCTAATGGTTCATGAAGTTTTTCTTTAGGTCAAATTCAACAAAAATAAATGCATATAAAGTTTTGGAGATTCAAGCAAACAAGAGAAAAAAAAATTGTTGTCCTAAGGAAAGATGTTCTACTACAGTAACAGGAAGAAAAATAGTTTAATGTTATTTTGAAAAGATTCTACCAAGATAATACAACTTAGAAGAAAAAAAAGCGAATCTGTATCCTTTGACACATAGAAAGTGAAACTGAGATAACAGTTCTTAAAATATTCTTCTTCTTCTTCGTTTCTTGCTTCTTTTTCCTTTTCCTTTTCTTCTTCATCTTAAAAAAAATGGAAAATTGAGCTTACCTTCCTTTAAATTACACACTCCCTTTTATATTACAACATACACTCACTTATACCTCATTTATACTTTTAATAAAATAAATAAATGACAAATAAACTTATATTCGTAGATATTATTCAAATTTGTTTAAATGTTAATGGAGAATACTCATATTAATAAGATATTAGTATCATTATGAGTAATATCTGACTGTTTAAATCAAATACAAAATGATAATATTTATCTTACTCTTATCCTCATACTTTAAAATTAGTAAAACACTTTATTTTTATTTGGTATTCTATTTTAATATTTTTGCAATTATATTTATAATATAATTTTGAAAAAAGACATTTTGTGTGATTTTCATAAAATACATAAACAAAATATTTAATAATTTAATTTAATATTTTATAATTTAGTGCAAAGAAGAAATATAATTTTTATAATAATTTGAGAACTGAAATCATATTTAATTTTTTTTTAACTTTTATCAATAAAAAATATTAAAAACCAAAGTTAAAATTCACCAAATTTTCAAGGACTATCAAACAGTTTAAACCTGTATTATTTTTTGATCATGTAACTCTGTTTTCTTTATCGATCACCATGTCCAGATAAATAAGACAGAAGAAGGAAGATATTTGAATATAGAAAACCTGTATTATGATCAAAATGAAGGGCTGTTGATGTGAATAGTATGCGTGAGCAACCAAAAATTGAAGAAAATAAAACAATGGGTCGACAGAACATCCTGTTATAGTGCATAATCAACGCCTTTTGTATATCAAACAAACTATGTGGAACAGCATCCACTCTTTTTAACAGCTGAAACATCCTCTTTGGTTCCAAGAACAATGGTTTCCCCTTTGGGCAAGGATGTTGCATGAGATTCATCCACTGTCTCAAGTGTTTTCCTACTCACAACATTGTATATCTGAGTCAGCACTTCTGTAAAAGCACTGTCCACATTCAAGGACTCAAGGGCAGAGGTTTCCATGAAGAATATCTTCTCTTTTTCTGCATATTCTTTGGCTTCATCAGTTGACACTGCACGCAAATGTCGAAGATCTGCCTTGTTTCCCACCAGCATCACCACAACATATGCTTCTGTGTGGTCCCTAAGCTCCTTCAACCATCTCTCAACGTTCTCAAACGTCACGTGTCGAGTTACATCGTACACAACCAAAGCACCAACTGCTCCTCGGTAATATGCACTTGTAATAGCACGATATCTGTGGTAAGGTAAACAGAAAAAGGACTTTTAGTTTTCATTTACCAGTCACAAATCATAGGAAATGTAAGGTTCAGGAATAGTCATATATACAGATTTATGGAGTTTAGATTAGCAAGTACAACGTGGTAGATTTGAAAATAAAAACATTGCAAGTTTATCAGTCTAAGACTTTTGTACAATGTGTTGACCAAATTCAATTGCAGTATTTGGCAGATGAAAATATACTAAAGAATGTTGTTAAATCGCACTTCTTATACCAGTAGTAAATTTAAGTAATCTGCTAAGAATCACTTAATTATGTATTTGATTAAATTAGAACTTCGTGCTCCTAAAATAATAGAGGACCCTGCATTTAACTGGTCAATGACAGAGGACTCTGCATCTCTTCATTTCAACAAAGATTTTATATACAAAGATTAACAACACGTGGAAATCAAATCACTTGTCTCCTTTTCAATGAGAAAATATTGTCATTCTGGATTTTTGCAGAGAATTTTGCACGCATTCACACATCTGGCAATTTTAGAATTGTTGGATCAAGATCGGATCACTAATATTTCATCAAGATAAATCAGCATTGTAATACACATTAGGAATGTGAGTTGTCCACTCTCGATATGCTTCGCGTTATGTAAATAAATATCCAGCAATTCCGGAGAAAAAGGTGTTATTTTTCAATTGAAAAGATAAAGAAAGAGACACGTGATCCCAATCCAAATATATGCATGTTTTTCGTAGATAGAACAACAGATCCTGTCAGACAAAGAAACCCTGACAAATTGAACAAACTATAACTTTTTCATGTCTTGAACACCTTCCCTGACCAACAGCAACCATATATTACAGAACACAGTCAAATCAGGCCTCAGTTCTTCGATCAGTGACCTGATCACACGATCAAAACCAAGAACCCCACAAAGATCCAACTATTCAAATGCAAAACTAAGACAACCCATCAAGATTAAATTAAAGCAAGAATGACATGCATATCGAGAAAGCGCAAAAGGTGAGACCTTTCTTGGCCCGCGGTGTCCCAGATTTGAGCCTTGACGAGTTTGCTATCGACGGGGACACTGCGGGTGGCGAATTCGACGCCGATGGTGGATTTGGTCTCCAAGCTGAACTCGTTTCGCGTGAATCGAGATAAGAGGTTGGACTTTCCAACGGCAGAATCACCGATGAGGACGAGCTTGAACAAGTAGTCATAGTCTTCGTCGGCACCCATTGAGTTTGGGTGAAGGAAAAGCAATGGAGGGTGAAAGAAAGGAAATTGATTTCAGGGAGTAAACGGGTGAGTTTATTATATGTTGTAAATTGCTGAGCATTGTGGTTATAGCAGACACGGATGGAGAGAGAGAGAGAGAGAGAGAGAGGTGTATGTGTAGCGTGTACGAGGAAGGTAGGCTTTGGCTGTTGGAGGGAGAAGTATTCAAAATGACTCTTCTCCTACTTTCCTACGTTTTTCTTCAATATTATAATAATAGTAATATAATAATAATAATAATAAAATCACCTTTCAATTTAAAATTACCATATTTTTTGATATAAAATAGTTTTATGACCTTCGTTCACACTGATATTATGAGGATGGCATAACTCCATCTTGTTGGAAAAAAGAGCATTGTGGTTGAAGTGTAGGCTTTGGAGGAAAACAAGACCTGGATTCTTACTTCTTTATCTCGAGGAAAGAAAGTCATTAGTTGCAAATCACTTTTTTTTTTAAGTAAAATATAAGGAAGAGAGACTTGTAAATTTCTAAAAGTTTACACAAATATTAATTTTGTTGCTAAAGATTTTACTTAAATTAAAGAAATAATAGACTGTATGAAAATATTTAACTCATTAGTAAAATTACTATTATAATATATGTCAATTTTTCTATGAATACATTAATAAAACATATTTTTCATCTTTAAAGCCAGCGTTAGTGTTGGTTTAGTTTTTTTTTTAATATATAAAATTACGGACTATTTAAATTTTATAAAAATTATGAAAATACCAGCTATGATGTCTTCACACGATTTCAATTGATGGAGTATTACATTTATATGATTTTTCTTTCAATCAATACATTCTCAACTCAGAAGTCGTTGAAGAACTGATAACTTCTAATTTTAATAAAAAGTTGTCTAAGTACAATATATATAACCGAATTATCATAAGTTTAATTGAAACACATTTTGTAATTGAAATGATCTCATGAAACTTAAAAAAGAAATATGAAAATTTTAGTGAAGTATGTGAAGAGCTCGATGGAACATGTAATGAACTTAATAGAATTGTTTTATAAAAATTGAAAAATATTTTATTCTTAAACAATTTTTTATTGAAATTAAAATTGTAAGTCCTCTAATAACTTTCATCGAGCTTTTCATATGTTTAACTAAACTATTCACATATGTTTACTAAGCTCTTCACTTGTCTATCGAGCATGTTGAATGATACACAATATACAACTTCTTCATTTCAAGTTATTCTATCTCATATAACTTGTTTTTCAATAATTATTTTAAAATTTACTTATTATTGTAATTTTGGCACATATTTATCTATTTTAATAAAAAAACATATCAATTTAGATGATATTATTAAAGTTATTTTTGTAATTACCATGCTTATCTATTTTAAGAAAAAAACCGTGTCAATTTAGATAATATTATTAAAGTGTATGTTTTAAAACTCACACTTCAATTATGATTTTACTTTTTTAAAAACATCTCAAAATATTAAAAAAAAGATATATTTAAGTTAAGTTTCTAAATAATAATGTTTTTGATAAATATAAGTAATATTTTTGAGAATAGAGTTTTGTTTTTGGATGAAAAAGATTGTTGTTCTTTTCGCCATATCATGAAGGCTCGTACCATTAACAGGTTGGTTGACTCCCAAATCCTATTGCATATACGTTTATATTAATATGTATAGTTTTAAAATTAATTTATTATAATTAACATAAAAAACTATAATTTAAAAAAATAATTATAAATTCTGTATTGTGTTGTTTGAAGGAACTAAATATTTAACAAATTGCAATTTAAGTTTTGAACATTTACAAGTTATAATAATAATTGAATAGTTTAACATAAGTAAAAATAAAAATTCTCTCAAATCATAATTCTAGAAGTATTAATTAAGAGATAAAAAGTATTCACCTGATTAAACATGTTTTTAATGTGTATACAAACTAGAGGTACTCTTTAAGAGATAAAAAATATTTATATAATTAAATATATTTTTAGTATATATAGTTATTATCATTATTATTATTATAATTAAATTCAGTGGACCAATGGTGAACTCACAAATCTCTAATTTGAGTTTGTCCTGACATTACGTTTTTAGTGGACTAAAGGTTATAAACAGACTAATGTAACCATTTTTGTAGTCTCTATCATTTACAAAAAAAAAAATTAAAAAATTATATATCATTATTTCACTTACCTTTTTTTATAAATATTAAATTATTTGAAAGTATAATTAATCTTTGACTCTAATTCTAAGGTTAAAATACATGAGTTAAAGTTAATGTTCAAAATAAAAATAAATATATTACCCTTTCCTGTTCATCAGTTCAATTAATTATTCATCTGTCATTTATTTTTATTTTTATTTTATTTTAATTCAGTCTCACTAAAATGGTAATAAATAACAAAGTTTAGAAATTAGAATGCATTAAATTATTAAGTCCGAGAATATCATTAATTAATTAATTATATTGATTGAAAAGACCATTGAAAAGTTATCGAAAGTTCAAGGCACATAAATAATAACTTTTTATTAATTAATATATTAATATAGTATATACAAATTGATAAATATGTATGGAATAAGGATATGTCTCTGAATTTTTCATCTCCAAGGTAGGTTTAATTAAACTATTTCATAAATAGTTTTAAGAGAGAAGAATAAAATAAGTTTTTTCTTAAACTAAAATTAGTTTACATATTTAGATTAGTTAATAAGTTAAAAATAATGTATATTAGTTATTGATCACTTTGGCAATTGCTAATATTTTGATTTTTTCTAAAATACTAAGATAATTATTAATTTACTATCTCAAACTTTTGATCTAGTCAATAACTAGTCCGAGTTTTAAAATACTGTTTATTTTTTTAAAATATAATGATTGAAACTTATATGTATATCGACTTTTACTTCTTTTAGATCAGTTTCATGAATTTCACTAGTTCAAAAAATATCCCATTCATTAAAGTCAATATTTTCACTACAGGTTAAAACTGAAAAAAAAAAAATCTGCTTTAATGATAATAGATTCGATGATTTATAAATTTTTGTTATTCCGTTTATTAACACAAATTTAACTATTACCAAAACAAATGAAAAATAACAAACAGATGACAAATTTTTAGTGATAGTTTTAAGAGATTTTGTTGATATTTTTTGTTGTTCAGTAATAAAGTTTAAAATCTTTATTAATATAATAAATATATGTTATTATGAAATGTTAATATTAATATTTTCAAATTCTATAATTAAAAAGACTTAATAAATTTTATAGTACCGTATTATTTAGTGTACCGTAGGATACCTAAATTCCCCAACGGTCGACGGGTACCACGGACGATAGATTGTTGACCCATCTTACGATCGCAAGGTCACGATCGCAGGAGTAGCGAACACTTCTTAACGTCAATCGTTTGTTGAGGTCGACACCCATTTTGTTGAGGTCGACATACTGGTAGTCGACAAGCCAGCAACGATGTCCCGACATGTATCGCTCGCACGACGTTTCATATGTTTATGTCGACACAAACAGTGGTCGACATATAGTGAACGATATCATAGTAAACGGTTCAGCAGTTAACAATAAGCAGTTACAAATATTAGCTCACGCCACGAATCACGCCACGAATCACGCAAGTATTTGACTCAGTATCAAACACGACCTAGCAGTTACAACTTTCAAGTAGTCCACTTCGGTAAACTGTCCGGATTTCCAGGTAAACGGTTTATTTTCCTGTTTTAAATATACAAAGCACACCAGAAAAAAGGTACGTTTTTCCCCTTAGAGAAATTACTCTTCTTCTTGATCACTTTGAACCAAAAGATTCAGGTGACCCCTTTTCTGACTTGAGCGTCGGAGTGCCTTTGCAGGTACCCAGCCCACCCCAAGGAACAGAACATAAAGAGAGGAAGGAAGCATTAAAGAGAAGCAGTTCAGTTTTGTTAGGTTTATATCTCGGCCTCCACATCCCTACTGAAACATTTAGTATCTCTATTAAACCGATTAAAAACAAATAATATTATTTTAATACGTTCTTTTTAATATAAAAGTAAATCCATTTACGTATCTAAGTTCAGGTTCATAGCTATAGAAAACTTCTGCAACATTTTGTGACGCGTAGAAGGAGAAACTTTATCCATCTGATCGCATAATAATAGTGTTATACTTTTCTTTCATGAATCGGTCGTAACTTTTGAATTCAAAATACTACTATTCTACGGTATTGATTCATCATAAAATATTCATCATTTTCATTTCACATTCAAGACGAAAAAGAAAGCTTAGCTAAGCCATTGATGTGTCACGAAAACCTGCTTCCAAGTTGAAATCCAAGTTCGTCACAATCACTTTTCCGCAATGTTGATCCAGCCAGAGAGAACAACATTTTTCTGCTTATTCTTTTGGTTACACCAATCATATTTGTTAGAGTCTGATTCTTTTAGACGTAAAAGTTATTATAATATTTTTTATTTACGTGGATAAAAATATAATTTAATATATTCCTTATTGTTAATAAAATAAAATCAATTTATAAACAAAATTAAATCGCGCCAGGTAGGGGTCGAACCTACGACTTTCTGCTTAGGAAACAGACGCTCTATCCACTGAGCTACAGGCGCTTGGATGTTAGTACGCTCTTTCAAAAAGATTATATTTTTACTTTTGTATAAAATAAATGAGAGAGACAAGAAAATGAAAAATAATGATGCAGGCCCTATCATTTTCACCGCTCATTCTCCATATATCAGCATTTAAAATTTTGTAGCTTAGAGTAATTAAGATTTATATATTTCAATATTTGTAAAAGAGTTAGGTATTTTTATGTGATACATTGAGTGAGATATCATTTGATATTTTATTCTCAATTTGATTTCACAAGGTGACAACCAATATGTTATTTTGTATGTCATGTTAGCGGATTAACTTTGTTAATGACATCATCCATACAAAAAACTAATGCAAAAGATAGATAAATCTTATATATCTAGATATTTTAATGCCAATATTTTATAAATAAACTAGAAAGTAACCTATGTCTTCAAATATTAAGACTATTCAATTCATGATAAACAAAAATCATAAATAATAATAATAAGTAAAATAACAATTCAAAAATTTGAGGAGTATAGTTGAAATTTCTTTTTGCTATTTCATATTGTATTTCATGATGCAATGATAGAAAGAAAAAAATAATGATGATAAAGTTGATAATATAAAAGTTGGACTGTTTTCAAGTTGGTGTGCATGTATATATTATTCTCTTGCATTTTGATGTGTTGTGAAATAAGTTGGTGAGTGAGGTTGCTTTTTGTGGGGAACAAGAATGATGAAGATAGAAGTAATAGACATTTTAGTACCTAAATAAGTAAGCTTTTGATGATGAATTAATGTAGGATGTACAAGACACCAATGCCAACCAGACCAAAGTAGACTTTGCTTGCACCTGGTCCTCCCTATATATATATATATATATATATATATATATATATATATATATATATATATATATATATATATAAGTAGTTCAATCAATATAGATAACTGATAACTAAGAAGGAACAATCACAGCAATAACTTGACATGATGTTATTGCTTTTTATGTGAATTCAGACTTGAAAATCAATAATGATTCTAGCTACTTAACTTTTTGGTCCCGGTTAAACATAAATGACAAAGGTAGTACACAACTATGGTTATTGCAGCTGGTGAAGGATTTGATTAACGGTTAACGACAAAAGTCATGATAGGAAGTTTAACCATAAGTTAGAGGAGAGAACAGTGCTAAGAAAAACAAACAAGTTGAGCGGCGCAGCAGTGATGATTAATGCTATTATTATACTTTCTCATCACAAAATTTATCTTTAATTGTATATGTAGAGTGCATTGGATCATCATTTGGATCCACCAACAAGAAAATATATGAGAAAACGGAAAGAGGGTAGAGGGTGGAATACATATATTTCAAAAGGTCAATGCAGAAAGAGAGAAAGGAAAACTTAGAAGAAGGTTACACGAATGTTACAGATGCAAATCAAACATGTACTCCGATTAAAGGAAAACACAGGATCTGTTCTTCTTTCGTTTTTTCTTTGGCTTTGGTGGCTGTAAAACAACCTTGATTGCAGCATCAAACACAGCCTTCACATTCTGAAATGTTGCAGCATAGACATCAGATTAGGCTAAAATTGTGTACTTTCTTTCAAGCATGTTGCACAAGTTGATACATTATTAATTAACTTTAATAATGCCATACACTATCAGACAAATGATGCTGTGTATTGTTTACCAAATTCAATGTCTTGGAGAAAGATATTTCACAAACAAATTTTAGAAAACAAAAATAATTCACAAGAGTGGTCTGACATCTGCAGCAAAATGACTAAAGTGCTATGGTTACTATACAGTTACGTTAAAAAATGTTTGCACTGTATATATATACATTTTATCATTGATAGAGACTTTTTTAGGTTAAATGATCTATTAAAATGAAGTTGATACTATTTTGTTTGTGGAACCACTTTTCTAACACACACACACACACACATATTTGTTAAAACATTGTATTGTCTCCATTAGTTACATAGTATATGTTGATGACTAGATATTTGTCCTTGGTTAGATGGTGCAAAAGTGGCTAAAATAAATGCTGTGGACAAATTGGTTTTGAATATCCTAATGTAGTCAATATTGAAACTATAATTGGTACATGTTCTGCTATAACAATCTCCCTATGATAACTTAACCGATTATCCCGTAAGTTAAACAATTTGGTACGATTTTATATTGAATCTGCAATAGGGCCCTTTTAATGCAATTTGCTTAGAATGTATCTAAAATTTTGTCTATCTATAAGCACTGAAAAATCAGAACCTGCTGAGTCTTTGAGCTGCATTCTATGTACACAGCAGCACCAATCGCCTTCTTCAGCTCTTCTCCCTGCTAAACATTTACAGCATTCAGGTGTACTGAAAACAAAACCAGAAAAAAAAAAAAAAATTCTGTGCCACAGACAAGAAAATGGTCTTTGTTAGAACATAGAACATGAGTGACTTGCCTGGACAGTAGTTATAGGTGTGGCTCCGGGATGATCAATCAAATACTGCCTGTCTTCCCTCAAGTCTGCAGCAAATTATAAGATCACCTTAACTAAGAGATGATTGCACAGATGAACTTGTATTTAGCTTAAATAATACCAAAATATGAATTAATTTTCATAGTATTAGCTGATACCAAGTTTGGTTCCCACAAGTACAATTGGCACAGTTGGGGCATAATGTCTCAGCTCAGGAATCCACTGCATAAAATGGGTCTAGTGTCAGATTCTATTGGCAAGAATTATACCATATCACAGTTCACAGACACATTTGTGATGTTATGTGTCAGTAGGTGTAAATGTGTCATCACAGAGGGAGAATTAAGAGGCTTGCAAAAGAACCTTCTTAGAGATATTTTCATAGCTGGCTCTACTGAGGAGGGAAAATGCCAGCAAAAACACATCAGCTCCTCTATAGCTCAAAGGCCTAAGCCTGTTGTAGTCCTCCTGTCCTGAATTTATGAAGCTACAGTAAATGAGTAAGGGATGGAAAAACAGTAGCTATATCAGGAATTAAGGAGTTTAATTTCATCAATATCTACTTTTAGTGAACAAAACCTTCTTTTCACCAAAATATGTAAACTATGCACATTACAGTAAAAGTATACAACTGCTTGGTGATATAGTAACTAGAAGTTTTGTTACATACCAGCAGTGTCCCATAATCCCAGGTTAATTGTGCTTCCATCAACCACCACATTTGCACTGAAGTTGTCAAACACTGTAGGCACATAGTCCTGGTTTTTTTTGCAGAAAGAAAAAGTGAACTTTTGTATTGACCAAGCACAGGACATTCAAACAGCTAAAAATCATGCATTGCCATACCGTGGGAAAAGTGTTGCTGGTGTAAGAGATGAGCATACAGGTTTTTCCCACGGCTCCATCTCCCACAGTAACACACTTGATGAATCTTGCAGTACTCATTTTCAAGTTCCTGTGGTTTCCTCACCTCACATCACATGAAATCTCCCTTTAGCATTCCATTGCTCTCATGACTTTGAGTTGCTTAGCTTCTTTCAATTGAGGAATTGGAACTAAAAATGAAACAATGCAGAGAAATGGTTAGAAAGAAGGGTGAGAAGGTTAGAAGGGTCAATTTGAATTTTGAAAAGAAATGGAGGGATGATCAGCATTTAATAAGCCAAGTCCCTCAGCACCAACTTTAGTGACCCTCTTTTATCTTGTCCATTATTGCATTTGGCTTTCTGTTTCTTTAAGGGGAAGGCCAGAGCAGCAAAAGAGTTGTTTGGTGCAGTAGTGGTGTTTGTTGGTTAAGTATTGTACAAGGGAGAGAGTGAATAATTAGTATTTAGAACATAAGCATTCATTATCAACATTACGTTAGTTTGAATGGAATGCACTCATATTTTCAAAGATAAAAAAACGTAGTTCAATAAAAAAAACTTCATTAAAAGTTGTTAGTCATGTTTTGGATACTTGAATAGTTAATAAAGCTGATAAATATTTTATTGTAAAGAACAAAAGAAGATAGGCATTGCTGGGGTAATGGCTACAGCAGAACTAATGTTCCAAATGAGAATCATTAATTACAATTGGTGAAAAAGAAAAGTAGATGGTAAAAACTGAAAGTTTGGACATTACCAAACCAAAAGCATGGTATGAAGTTGCACTATGGTGCCGTAAAGCGACACAGACTCCAAATATTGGACAAAGTGGAAGTGGGTGGATGAGTTTGACACTATAGTATGGAAAAAATTATTGATTTTCCAAGTCACCCTGACACTGATCAAATGATGAATCAACGTTCTGTTCTTGGCCTTGGTGGATCTATCCACATCTTTATTGGGTGGTTAGTACTATTGAAGACCCACCAATGTGTTCTTATTTTCATCAGCAAAGCAAACTTTTTGACTTTTAATAATTCTATGTATTCATTAATAATATGTAATTCAGCGCAGTATAATTGAGCACCAACTGTGATTTCATTCATTTGTAAGCAACTAGGATTTTTCTTTTCTTTTTCCAAAAATAAAAGAGAACGATTCCTATCACTGCCAAGTAAAAGCTGTATCTGGTAGTCAAATGTAAACCTCAGTAATGCAAAACTACAATACCATTTGATTCTACAACCTTTTTTCCCTCTTGGTTTGCCTTTCTTTTCACATTCTCCTATGTCTTGGAGTTTGTGATTTTTTACTCTTTTGCTTAATTTTCATGCGCGTCTGACCAACTCACTTGAAGTTAGCTTTAACATGTTGAATGCATCATCATGTGAATAGAGTTTCCTTAAGCAACAGCTCCAATAACCAGGGCTTTAACATGACGATTTTGTATGAAAAAAACTTAGTTCAACCCTGTTTTGCAGGGTAACTACATTGCTTTTTAATATTTCTCATGACAACCTCAGCACATATATCTGCCATAATAAAAAGGGACAAATCATGTCCCAGCTGAAAATTTAAGCTTTCAATCTGCAAAGCAATATTTGGAATCATTAGTCTGTAAACAGCATTTGTTATTAGATTCAAATATAGTAGAATTTTGGCAGTATAATAAAATACTTTTATACAGTTTTAAAAATCAAAACCTAAATTAAGGAAAAAAAAATTCTACAAATGAATTTGCCTTTCTGAGTTAAGTGATCCAATTTGACATTTGGGAATAACTATCTGCTTGTAAACAAGTGTACTACTAATCAACCCAGTTTCAGGATAGCTGTGTAACAGGTTATCTAGCCTTTTAAAGAATAATAAGAATTTTACTTCATTGAAATTATTGAATGGAGACCTTTTGTACACAAGATTCAATGTTTCATGTAAGTTTGTAAACTGATATAAAAAGAAACTGTAAAATTTGATATTCTATTGAATTTGTACTTTATGTATAGTAACATGCTTGTTTTTATTCTCTTAAAACTTAATTGCACTATATTGTATTGAATGAGTAAAACTCTCTGTATAAATCAAATAAACAAAGTTAATTTCAGCTACAACAAATTATAATAACATTTATATTGAACTTTTAGTAATATGTTTATAGTCATCCGTGAGGTCTTATTTGATCAAAGTTGATATGATTCACGATTTTGTGGGTATTAGTAATTTCTCCATTTAGAAAAGCATAACATTTTTTCTTTTTGATTAGACAGATGATAGCAAATTATAAAGCTTATTAATTTGCCTCATTTCAAGAACATGCCTCTATGATTACTTCCATGACTGTCATTATAAAGTAACACAAACAGCCACCAAAAGTTTAACAATCAACAACCTATATAATTACAGGAATCCAGATAAGTAATCAAAAATAAAATTATCAAGGACAATTGTTATTATATATTATTTTAAACGACAAAAGAAAATTAAAGCATATTTGAATGAACATAAAGGACAACAGTTTTTGAGTCACTTCCCCAATATCAGATGTTGATAGGCCTCTATAGTAGAAGGAAAACCGGTACACATACCGCCACACAACCTAACTGCCAAGGCAGTTAGAGTGGGTAGTTAGGAGGTTTGTATATAGGGGCTGAGAGGGTAGGTTGAGGGGTTAGCGAAGTAAATACTATTGGTTGTCAGGAATGTGTATCCTGATCGGGAGAGGTTAAGCTCTCTGCATTGTATCTTTGACTGTTTGATGAATGAAGAATCATTGTTTTCAGTACTCTTGTGTTGTGTTTGAGTGAAGAGAAGTGAGTACATTAGGTTCTTGATTAACGAACCTAACATTTGGTCCGACCTGCCGGATACAAGGAGGAGAGGAATCATCCATGGGAAGCCAGACGGAGGGAAGACTGGACAATTTGGAGATGACGGTGGAGGGAATCAAAGAGGAGACAGTGGCGATCAGGCGCGATATACAGCAACTGATAAAAGGGATGGGTGGAGGCCACAATAATCAAGGGGGTGGCTCGGATGGAAGCAGCAGTTCAGTGAATGAGAACCAAGTAAGGTACGACAACGGGGGAATTCCCCAAAACTGGCGAAAAAGGGTCGAGTTACCTTCGTTTGAAGGAGTGGAACCACATAGCTGGATTAACCGGGCAGAACGATTCTTTGATATTCAAAAGGTGGCAGAGGAAGATAAGGTAGAACTGGCGTACATCAGTATGGAGGGGAGCGCGAGTTACTGGTTCAAATATTGGAGAGAAAAGACCAAGAACCGTTCTTGGACGGGTCTGAAGGCGGGACTGATTAACCGCTTTGGAGGTGGGTTTAGGGGCACCGTATACGAACAATTAGCCACATTAAGGCAAGGAGGCACGGTGGAGGAATACGTTAGGAGCTTTGAGATGCTATTGGGACAGACCCAGGGGTTATCGGAGGAGTTGATATTGGGGTTCTTCCTAGCTGGGTTACAGGAAGAGATAAAAGGGCAAGTGCGAATCCAAGATCCCCAAGGTTTCATGATTGCGGTAAGGGTTGCGAGGGACGTGGAAGACGCAATGAACCGCGCACGGGGTGTAGTCTGGCACGGAGGAAGGGTGAATCCGATGAGTGTACGAGCTTCTTCAACGATCGTTAGGGGAGACGGGGATAGTAACTCTGCAAGTCGGTCCAGTGGGGTAGAGGGAGGAGGAGCTAGCAGACAGGAGGGGTCGTCAATGGCCAGTAACACCAACGTGAGGGGGAATACGATTATCGGAGGCGGAGGAGGAGGCAGAATGGTACGAAACTTACCATACCCGGAGTACCTGAAAAGGAGGGCAGAAGGGAGATGTTTCCAATGTGAGGGCCCTTTCACTCCAGGTCATCGGTGCTCAGAGAAAAACCTGAGGGTCTTATTGTTGGCGGAGGACGAGGGGGAAGAATCGGAGGAAGTCGCAGGCGAGGAGACGAAATCGATGGAGCTCTCGGCATGTTCCGCGGAGGGGTTAACGCCGCCAAAGACGATGAAGTTGACAGGATTAATCCAGGAAAAATGAGTAGTGATCCTCATTGACAGTGGGGCCTGTCACAACTTCATTAGCCGGAGAGTGGTTGAGGAGTTGGAGCTGCCAGTGATGGATACGCCATCGTATACTGTAAGTTTGGGTGATGGGCATAAGAAAGTGACAAGGGGGAGATGCGAGAAAGTTCGAATAAGTTTGGGCGTCACTACGGTGGAAGAAGAGTTGTATGTGTTTGAATTGGGGGGTGTGGAAGTCGTCTTGGGAATTGCCTGGTTGGCTAAACTAGGAGAAGTGGTGATCAATTGGAGGGAGATGTCGACGAGGTTTGGAGTGGGGAACGAGAAGATAACTATTCGGGGGGACCCCACCTTATCTCGACAACTGGTGGAACCCAGAGAATTATGGAAGATAATGGATGGTGACTCATGGGTGCTCGTATGGGAGTTAGGTGTAATGGAACAGGAAACAGGGGGTGAGGTGGCGCGCGATTTGACAGCGACACAGGTAGTGGAATTACGAGCTGTTCTGCAAGCCCACGGACGCGTGTTCCAGGAGAGAGAAGGGTTGCCTCCTAGTCGTAATTTGGAGCTTAAAATAGTACTGAAAGAAGGAACAAATCCTATAAATGTCCGGCCATATAGATATCCATATCTAATGAAAGAAGAGATTGAGAAGCAAGTTGCAGACATGCTGAAAGCGGGTATTATAAGACCCAGTCAGAGCCCGTACTCAAGTCCAGTCATTTTGGTAAAGAAGAAGGACGGGAGCTGGCGGTTTTGTGGATTACTGGGCTCTGAACAAAGCCACGGTTCCGGATAAATTTTCGATCCCAGTTATTGAGGAATTGCTGGATGAACTCAAGGGGGCCAGATATTTCTCCAAACTGGATTTGAAGGCCGGCTATCATCAGATAAGGATGGGCGTCGCGGATATCTCGAAGACGGCTTTCCGAACCCACCAAGGCCACTTCGAGTTTCTGGTGATGCCATTTGGGCTAACAAATGCGCCGACCACCTTCCAAAGTGCGATGAATGATTTAATGGCAGTTTATTTGAGGAAGTGGGTGCTCGTCTTCTTCGACGATATTCTGGTTTACAGCTCCACTTGGAACGAACATCTGACGCATTTGAAGATGGTGTTGCAGCTACTGGAACAGCACGGGTGGGTTGCAAATCCAAAGAAATGTGAGTTTGGAAAGCGACGGGTCCATTATCTGGGTCATCAGATTTCGGAGCAGGGGGTGGAAATGGACCAAGATAAAATTAAGGCAATCGTAGAATGGGGAGCACCGAAAAACTTGAAAGCTTTGAGAGGCTTCTTGGGTTTGACCGGTTACTATAGAAGATTTGTGCAGAGATATGGGGAGCTAGCCAGACCATTAACTGAGTTGTTAAAAAAGGGGAAGTATGAGTGGACGGAGAAAGCCGGAACAGCCATGGCAGCCCTGAAGGCCGCTATCACATCTGCACCAGTTTTAGTACTACCTGATTTTACTCAAGAGTTTCACCTTGAGTGCGATGCTTCAGGGGGAGGTGTTGGTGCGGTCTTGATGCAAAACCGGAAGCCCATTGCGTTTTTTAGCCGAGCTTTGTCAACAGGATCTCTGACAAAATCCATTTATGAAAAGGAATTAATGGCTTTGGTGATGGGCATTCAACACTGGAGGCCGTATCTGTTGGGGAGAAAGTTTGTGGTGCATACAAATCAGCGCAGCCTTAAATATCTGTTGGAGCAGAGGATTACAACTTATAGTCAGCAGAATTGGATAGCCAAATTGATGGGCTATGATTTTGACATAGTGTACAAACCGGGGAGTGCAAATAAAGTCGCGGATGCCTTGTCTAGAAAGGGTGAAGGGGATGTGGAGGAGCTAGAGATGAGCACTATATCCCGACCTTATTGGCATGATTTCCAAGACGTTTTGAAGGAAGTAGAGGCGGATGACACACTCAGAAGGATCATCGAAGATGTAAGAAGGGATCCGAATACACACGCGGCCTATACATTGGAGAATGACCGCTTGCATTATAAGGGGAGGTTGGTTTTGTCGGCCAAATCCAGCTGGATTCCTAGATTGTTAGCTGAATTTCACGTGACCAACACTGGGGGACATTCGGGAGTATTTCGAACATATAGGAGAATCGCTCAATCCTTATATTGGGTGGGAATGAAAAAAACGGTGACCGAATTTGTGGCTGCGTGCGTGATCTGCCAACAACATAAGTATCTGGCTGCATCACCCCAAGGGCTATTACAACCACTGCCCATTCCGCAGGCTATTTGGGAGGAGGTGAGCCTAGATTTTATTGTTAAGCTGCCCAAGTCTCACGGCTTTGACGCTATCTTAGTGGTGGTAGATAGATTGAGTAAGTATGGCCACTTTATCGCGTTGAGACATCCTTATTCAGCACGTACAGTGGCAGAGACGTTCACTCAAGAGGTAGTCCGACTACATGGGATTCCTACATCGATTGTAAGTGATAAGGACCCTCTATTTCTCAGTATATTCTGGAGGGAACTCTTTAAACTGCAGGGTACCCAGCTCAAAATGAGTACAGCATACCATCCAGAAACGGATGGTCAAACAAAGGTGGTGAATAGGATTCTTGAGGGGTATTTGAGGTGTTTTTGTTCCGAGAACCCAGGGGATGGAAGACGGTTTTACCTTGGGCAGAGTACTGGTACAATACCAATTATCAGGCTGCAGCGAGATGTTCCCCTTTTGAGATTGTGTATGGACGTTCCCCACCAGCGTTGAGTCGATTTATTCCAGGGGAAACAACTGTTGAAACGGTGGCGCAGGATTTGATTAATCGTGATGAAGCGCTGCGGCAATTGCAGCAACATCTTAAGCAAGCGCAGGAGGCTATGGTACACCAGGAAAATAAAAGAGGAGGGAAGCGGATATTCAGGTGGGCGACTGGGTTTATTTGCGGATCAGGCCCCACAGGCAGACTTCCATGCCAACACGTTTACATCCTAAACTTGCAGCACGTTATTTTGGGCCTTTCTAGGTGTTACAACAGGTGGGCAAGGTTGCTTTTCGTCTACAGTTGCCCGAGACAGCTAGGATTCATCCGATCTTTCACGTGTCTCAGTTAAAGAAAGCGGTGGGGGAGCACAGAGTGGAAAAGGAATTGTCGAGGGAGCTGCAAGTCGAGGGGCCCATGTTTTGGCCTGTGCGAATTTTGGACAGGAGGCAACGGTAGTTGGGTGAAGTTGCAGTCCCCCAAGTCCTGATAGAGTGGCAAGAAGGAGGCCATGAGGGAGCGACCTGGGAAGATGTGGCTACCATTCAGGAACAGTATCCTGAATTCAACCTTGGGGACAAGGTTGTTTTAGGCGAGGGGGGTATTGATAGGCCTCTACTGGTATATAGTAGAAGGAAAACAGGTACACATACCGGCACAACCTAACTGCCAAGGCAGTTAGAGTGGGTAGTTAGGAGGTTTGTATATAGGGGCTGAGAGGGTAGGTTGAGGGGTTAGCGAAGTAAATACTATTGGTTGTCAGGAACGTGTATCCTGATCGGGAGAGGTTAAGCTCTCTGCATTGTATCTTTGACTGTTTGATGAATGAAGAATCATTGTTTTCAGTACTCTTGTGTTGTGTTTGAGTGAAGAGAAGTGAGTACATTAGGTTCTTGATTAACGAACCTAACAGATGTTGCTTAGTTAATCAGATAAAAATTACATCAATAGTACATAATATATTATATTTATTAAAATGATTTCATTACTTTTGTGGTGTGAGGTACAAATGACAATTGGGTCATTTCGGAATAAGGTATTTTAGTCTTATGCTAAGGTTAGAGGATTTTATGATGCTAGACTCAATGACGATTGAGCAACAAGTTCAAATACAGATTAAGACTTTAGGTTCAATGTTGATTACGGTAATGGATTTAATGGGAATCAAGTTATAACAGAGAAAAGTGATAGTGAAGGAAAGACATTCAAAATAAGGTAGTGGAGTTAATTGGAGGTGTTTCAGGTGTAGAGGTGAAATTTCACTTAAAATAATTTTTGTATTGTGTATTTCAATGTAGTTCTTTCTGTGTTGGAGTAATCTATTCACCAACAAATCATGGATACATGTTACAAGTGTTCTCATATTAAAGTCAGTCCAAGTTGGATCCATAAAGCATTTAATGTCACAATAAAAGTCCCAATAATCATACTTTTTATATGTATTTCTAGTTTTTTTATTGATTTTTTTTATTAGGATCAACCTAATTATATCTCAATTTTCTTTAAACCTAATTACTAACCTATTTAGATTAATTAGATATTTAACTAATTCTAATAATGATCCATCGATTTCCTTCCTACCCAAACGATTGTCGTGTTATATGTACTGATCGACACATATAATACAGACACATATAATACATAAGGCCCCAAGACTTAAACTTAGGAAAAGACCACTTGCATGCCTCTACTCGCATCACTACCTTCTCCCTCCTTTCGACCACACTATCGAGCTGTGTTCTAAGCTAATCGACTTTACACTTTGTTCATTTGAATGAATTTGGGGAGGGTGATTGAATGGATTTGAAAGATAATTTTTTGTTGTTGTTTATTTGTGTTTCGGTTATTTGGAGACTAAGTTACCAAAGGCCTCCACAACTTGTCTTCTTGTCTGCCTGTCGTCCGGTCTCGCGTCCGACTCCTCTGTCCACTCGTGCCCGTCCGGAGGGAACCTGTCAAAGATTCTCCGATGCCAAAGTCAGTACGAAAACTCATGGCGATTTCTATGAAACAGTAATAAATGCGCAGTGAATGCAACCTAGCTACCACTCACCTCTAACCTGTATTTATAGTTTTTTGCTATGGGCTTGGGATTTGTGAAAGTTAATCACGGCCCAACTCCAGCCCAATAACTCTAATCCTTATTTACCTTAATCCTTTACCTTAACCACTTGGCTTATAGGTCGTCCGGTATTGAACGGTCGGTCAGATGATAGCGTGTGAAGTGAATTTCTACGCGAGCGACCGCCCTCCCATGCTATTAAGGGTAAGATGGGAGAAACGCTGGTTGAGTCTCGGGATTGCTGCCTGGTCGGTCGGCCCATACGGTACGCCGACCGGTCCATACGGTACAATTTGAGTGAATTTGGAAGTAAGTAAGAGTGGATTTCGAAGTAAATTTTTTTAATCTATCGCATCAATCAAATCCTATACTAATTCTTCCAAACTTTATTTTCAAATCCACTCTTACTTACCTCCACATCCACTCAAATAAACAACAACAAAATTTATCTTCAAATCTTCTTAAATTCATTGAATCACTCTCTTCTCACTCCATTTAAATAAACAAAGTCTTAGGGTCAATGTCCTAAATTTTTCTCTTTAGTGAGGGTTATCCTACTTCCACTAGAATCATAGCATATGTGACATAGGTCAAGCGAGTTTCCCAGGTGCTCGGCACAGTTAATTTAAAAAACCTACACTATAGTTTATCCATACTTTTTTTATACTTAAAAAACTCAAACTAATTTTACTAAAACTAATTTTACTAAAACTAGTTTATAGTTCAAAAATACTGAACTTATTTTATTTTGAGAACAGTTAACTGCGGTCCTATTTGCTTAATCACAATTTTCTTCGGATCCCATCAGACTGCGCTCGCCGCCGTTGAAGGCTGCCGCCATTAAAGGTTCGCTGCCTATGTATGCGAACGACGCCAGGGTTCGAAGAAGAGTGTAGGGCGAGTCGCCCCTTTCTCTGCGAACACCGATGCAGCTCCCTTCTCTGCGACGGAGTGGTGGTTGGGAGGCACGATTGGGAGGCCAGTGAGTGGCAAAACCTGGACTTTGCGAGGCGAAGGGTTTTATTTCGTACTAGGTGGATTTTTGAAGCGTCCAGGTAAGTGATTGAAGCCCCATTTCCAACATTGTTGATTGAAGCCTCATGTGCTGATTAATATTTTGGTTTGGGTTCCCAATTAGTTCTTCGTGATTAAGCATTTTAAGTGGAGGAGAAGGATTTTTGGCGAGCTGAAATCTTGAACCTAAGGTGCGTCAAAGTGATCTGCGTTTTGAATAAGTGTTGAACTATATATTATTTGATTTTTGATCTCATTTTCCATTTGGAATCAAGTGGTGTTGTGATTGGAGGTAGTATAGTAATTAGTGTTTTGACGGAATTCAGTTGGCAGTAGATGCGATGTTTTTGCTCTTTCCATCCTTGTAGTTTAGCTTTCATAGACAAATATTCATAATTTGATTCTATGAAAATAGTTTGAGATAATTCTTTCATATAAGTACCAAGATTAATCTATTAAAAATGAACTGAATTTAATCTATTAAAATGTTCCTCATATTGTAAAAGAATATTTTAATTACTATAAGAATGTGTGGTTTTAGCTTCGAAATTAAGGCGTCGGATGAATATAGGACGCAAAACGGAAATGGTACAGCTCTGTTTGGGTTAGAAATTGAAGTGGTGCAAATCTGTTTTGGGTTTCATTGGTCTCATTGCTTGTACGTTATGTATATGATATGTGTGTAATGACTGGAACCTATTACTGACTTAGTTTTACATTGGATAGGCCGTGTAGCTGTAGGGCAGAGTGTTAAATCCTATTTGGCTGCTGAAATTATCTGGGCACTATAAATGTAAACTTCATTAGCATGTGAAAATTATTAGGACAAAGAAACTGTCTCTGATATGAGTGCTTTTAGATTTGTTGTTTGGCTTAGTAAAATGTTATTATTAGGTACTACTTTGTGCAGATATCTGGAAGTTTAACTTCATTGCTGAGCAGAATGTACTGAAGTACATTGCTTGAACTAATATTCTGTTTGGCTTGTATCCTATGGCTGGTTTTGTTTCTCCAAGTTTGCGGGTGGATATTGTTTCATAGTTGTGTTGTTTCGGTTAAAGTGTATGTATGTCCATTTGATTATTTCATAGCTGGTTTTGTATTCTTTTTATTTCTCTTTCATGCTAAAATATTTTGCTGTCTATGTGAGGATAGAAAGATGTGAACATCTTTAACTTTCAATGTTTTAAATTTAAGTTTTGATTATTGTAGGATGGTGCAAAGAAAGGCCGTGCTGTCCTGGTTTTCATAGATGGAGCAGTTCTTTCAGTCAGTCAAGTGTTTGAGACAATTACAGAACTTGGCAATGAAGGGGGCAATGAAGGGGTTCAGGGATCTGATCCTCTAGTTCTTACATCTGCCTCGCTCTTAAGTAATTCTCTTGATTCTTCATTCTTCATTTTTTTTATGAACTTCTCTGTAAATACTCTCCACTTGTAGGAGCAGTAAATAAGAAGGTGGAATGCAATTGTGTGTTATACCAAAGTGAACTGTTTTATTGAATCAGTTTTAAATCCAAGAAGTTTACAATTTATGACTTTAATTACCCATTTGAACCCTGTAGTTGCCAAAATAGTGAATTAGGTCAGTAGACTATAGTTTATTGATCACTTGATCTTACCATCTTATTATGGGTGGTTATGCTGGCCCTTATTTCCCTTGTTTCTGTTAATATTTTCTCCAGTTGAATGAATCCATAATCTGAATCTCTTTGTTATCCATCAGACTGAGATGCATTAGTTTAATAAAAATAAGCAGACCCAGGAGTTGAATTACTTTGTATTTCTGGTTTCATGCTGAGGTTTAAGAGGAATGGCTCTGAATTGATGGGTGTTCTGATCGTGTTCCTGTTCTCTCAGATGAAAAAATCAGTTTCCTTTGTAAGCTTGATGACAAGAATAACAATTTCAAGCCATCAATAAAGTTAATAAAGGCTTGTTTAATGCTATAATGTGGCTTGATTGTCATTATAATAAAGTTTATTCTTTATTAAAATTAAAACATAGAATAATTTGAGGCCATTTGATTATATAAAATTACCAGAGATGTCAGCCATCTAGAATTTTGTGCTACCGATTGCATTTTGGAGCTATAGCAGAAAGACTTTATTAAGTCAAGGAATAGTAGTTTTCATTGGCAATAGTTGTGAAAATGATCTATTTAAGCATCTAAAGAGCAGTTTAACACAAACCTTGATTTATCTTTATGATTTTCTATAGCCTTTTAGAATAAACTATAGTGAGGATTTCAAACTCGTTTTTAAACCTTTTTTTAGTTCGCTGTACTGTCGTGATTTCGGTTACGGCAAGTTCCAATCCTTTAAACATGTCCATTAACCAGATTAATACACACTTATATAGCTGCAAATGTCACAAAATATAATATGGTATTTTAGGAATAGTTCCTGCAAGTAAATGTTGTATTCCTTTTCAAAAACTTAACTCTAAGGCAAAACATTTGTAGGTGTTGTTTCCTTCCTGTTTTCCTTTAGAAAAGTAACTCATTGAAATGCTTGAAAACAATTGCTAGTGTTAAGATGAATTCAAATATTGGGATGGTTCACTTGGTCAGGACTGAAGCTTGTTGATTGTACTTGAGTGCAAGTTATTCGATAAAATGATTGCACATGTTAACTTTTTGGGCCCCAACAAAGCCCATTGACCTCGTAGACTCTTAGAAGCTCATTACAAGTAATACTAAGTTATGAATTTTATGGTTGTGTTAATCCCTGTTTGAAACTCATTATGAGATTATGAAATTTTGGTTGGCATGAAGATGTTGATTTTTTTTTACTTTATGTTTTCCTTTAATAAAAGGTCTATTTTTTAAATCATTTACTCACATTCTTTGCTGACATTATTGCCATTTTTATAACTACCATCATGTCATCTTTGACTACTTCATACATCCTTGTACTTACCATTTACAACTTGTTATACATACGGGTATCCAACCCGATCCTCCTTTGCAACACCCTTAAATACTTTATTGTTGTCTGATATTGTTACGTTTAGCTAATTTATTTCAGTTCCATGTTCCAAGGAGAGCTATTTTGAACCTAGTTATATGTTTATTGTTAATCGTTACATTGTATGTTTATATCCGTTAATTTCATCTTGGATTCTATACATTGATACACAGATATGTTGGCTTTTTGGTCATGATGTGAGGATGACTAGCCACAATTTTGTGGTTTAATAATTTCACTTCTTTCTTTAACCGCCCTTAATGTTGAGTTGGTAGTTTCTAGTGAAACCTTGTTTCATGCCCCCAGTGTAAAGGCACTGCTCTGTAAAGCATACTGAAAAAGTTATTTATATTTTATTTTGTGAATGCTTAGCCACATCTATCAATTTGTTTTTTCCTCACACCCTTTTTCCCTATTAAAGTGATAAGTATTCTTCTGCTAATTTCCTCAGGTTTCATTTCTCTCATGCCAGAAGGTGCTCCGACACTATATTAGTTGATCCAGAATGGTAATAAGAGCAACAGTGCAGCATAGGTTTCTTCTTCACTTCCGGCCTTTTCTGAGCCAATGTCCTTCAGCTCATTCAGTGTCTTCATTGCAAAATCTTGGGCAGGCTGTGAGAGAGGAAGTAGAAGCGAAAAACTATGTTAAAATTCCTGACCTTTTCATTTCCTTGGAGTCGTGCCAAAATTCAAATCCTTTTTCTTTCTTTTCTTCATTTCCTCAGAACGTACAAGTACAAATTGTTGATGAAATTTTGCAATCTTTTATACCTATCAGACCACGTTCCAAGCCTCAGCTAGCTTATTCCTATCTTCTTTCTTACACTCTTCAAAGCTCCCATCCTTTCCCCCTTGCACTTGCTATCCTACAACGGACTCTACGATCTGGTTGCGTTCCTGTTCTTCAAACTCGTGTTCTCCTCTCATCAGCTTGGTTGGAGCGGCGATGTCTGTCCCAATCTGTTGATGATATTTTACTTCAGATGCAAACAATTGGGTATACTCCTGATTGTGGAACTTGTAATTATCTACTATCATCTCTCTGTGCTGTTGACCAACTACCGGAAGCTGTTAAAGTCCTTAATGGCATGGGTGGGGCTGGATGCATTCCAGATTCAAATAGTTATGGCACGGTAATTGGTGCAATGAGCAGAGTGAGAAAGACTGCAGAGGCACAGGATTTGTTGAAACAAATGGTGGTGCAATATGGTTTAACCCCAGGACAGGGAATACTAGTGAAATTATTGGCAGCATTACGGGCAAACAGGGAGACATGGAATGCTGTTGAGATTATTGAGTTCCTGGAGAAAGAGGGTAACTCCGTTGGATTTGAGAGTTATGAGTTAGTGATTGAAGGGTGCTTGGAGAAATGTGAGTATGTTTTGGCTGCAAAGGTTGCAACAGGGATGACAGAAAGAGGTTTCATACCATATATAGCGGTCAGACAGAAGATTATTGAAGGTTTGGTCAGTATCAATGAGTGGAAGATAGCTTGTGCGTTGAGACATAGATTTGCAGCACTTAAATCTTAGCTGTTAAATTTAGAGGCGCAAGTACAATGCTTAATGCCGATAGAGTGACTTGCAAAGACTTGTGACTTTTATGGTGTCAGTGTTCTTTTCTCAATGACATTGCTGGAAGATCATCTCACGGTTTGTGGCAGAGCAATGCAGCACGAGGATCTTGAATTTGTAAAACATTTGGGTGTATAATCTATGAAGTCAAAGCATGGAAAGGGGTGAGCATATTCTGTAGAACTTGGTTTTTTGTTTGAATTGTGGAATTAATATTCCTACTTAGCCAAATTATAACTCGGTTATTCTGTACCCCACTAGAATATTGAAATCAGTCACAGGGTAACTAATGCTTCGTTTGGTAGAAAGGGAGAAAAAAAATGAAAGAAAGAGAAAGTGGTAAGAAATAAGTGAAAAAAAATTGTTTGGTTGGAAAGAAATTAGAGTTTTTTTTTTGTTATTAATAATTTTATTTATTGTTATTTATTAAATTGATATCATCTTTTAATTAATTATTATTATTATAATAAAAAAAGCGAGAAAGGAATACTCCCATAATCGATTATGGTGTTTAATGATTGATTACGACACTTATAATAGATTATGGTTTTCAATGATCAATTATATGTCACAATGGATTATGGGCATAAAAAAACAATTATTTCTTCCTTATTTTGGACAACATTATCGCCATAGCATTTGCGTTCATTTCTTTCAGCTGCGCGGAAAGTTCTCTCACTTTCTCATCTTCGTTTGACTTTTTATTGACATATCTAGTCATCCAAACCACCATCCATCCTTCATACGTATACGCATCCATTGTCCTCTTAATTTGTGCTGCATTGTTCCAGTTTCTTCTTTTTTTTCGCAGAATGTTCAATTTTTGACTTCAATATGGCTTAACTTCACTTTCGCCTGGCTCCAACGCTTAAAACTTATTCTTATCACTGGTACTGGGTGGTCCTTTGTTGGGCTTACTGGTTTACAGGTAGGTTGATTACTAAGATGGATCTTGGGGACAGGAAAGGGTTCCACGCAATGCGCAATGAGAGAAGAAGACTATAGAGGACGTGAAGGGCATTTGTAAGTTTTTAACTTCGCTTTTCTTGTATTTTTATTTCTGTTTTGAAATTATTGTATTGTGGAGCTAAGTTCTTTTTTCCTAGTGCTATACTTTTTTGAACTGACACATATTTCATTCCTTCGACAACCATAATTATTGTATTGCAAGTCAATTAGCCTCCATGATATACTGCTTAATGCTGGACAGGGTAGCTAGCCTGCATGGCAATGCCACAAGCATCATCTTTATCCTTTGTATCACACTTCATCCTAATATAGCCAGATTCACCCTCGTTATTTCCCATGAATTCTTCACAAACCAGTACTGTTTCCTTCCCTCCATTCATCGCCAGGACACTGCTCTGTGCCGGGGATCTACCTTGTCCTGTATTTTTTTTTTCACATTGAATGCAGGCCTCCACCTCCATGTTAGCGCAAGTAGAAATTAAGAAAATAGTCCTAGGTGTGAAATGGGGTCTACATATAGAGTTGAGATGCTGGGTAATAAAGATGCAGCAGAGTTGTGGGTTGGGCGGTGATTAACTTCTGCTCGCTCGTTAGCTCCTTTTTCTGTGTCTTTTAGCCATTACTTCTCCGCAGTTGCAAATAGTAGTACTAATAAATATGGGGAAAATGAATTTCTAATACTTAATGACATTATATCTTGACGATGGAGGCAACGTGTCAGACTGTAATTCAAGAGAATTTTATGAAAGCTTAAATACAAGATGAATTTCAAGTTGCTAATACGATAATCTATATGCATTGTATCATTTGAGTGAAAAGAAAATATGACGGAAGAAAAGAAAAGTAATGGGAATAAAATCTTAGGAAATCCAGAAACATATTCAACAACAACAATAACTAAAAACAACTTTTTACATCTACCCAAGATAATCATTCCAATTTACAATATCAACTGTTGCGTTCTAAATAAGAAGATATCGTATAACACATTTCAAAACCATGTGCCACAATGGAGATCATAAATAACAAGTAGTACTGATTTAGAAAGTTGGTTGAAAGTTTAAGTTGGTGAGAGCATTGATTGAATTATGATATTTGTAGCCAGGGATATTATGGCTATATATAATGTATTGGTTTTGCATGAAAATGGTGGCATGCAGTTGTCAGCTGAGATTGATGACTATTGGTGTGAAGGAGTCGATAATGGCGCAACCTGCGGAGGCGACACTGCGGAAGGTGTTGTGGAACTCATAGATTTGTTGGTGAGGAATTACCTCAATCCCAGCGTCTATTTATACAGATCAAACGGGGCTTCCAGTTTCTTCAATGCCAACATTCTGAAAGAAGTTCTCAGTAAAACCCTCGTCCTTTTCTACCCAATGGTCGCCCGTCACAGTGAAGACCACTGCGTGGAGATTTATTGTGACGGTCAGGGTGTACTTTTCGTTGAGGCTCATGCAACCGTTGCCATGGACAACTTCACTCACACCTTTCACCATCGTAACCTTATTCCCGCGGTGGATTATTCTGCTGGCATTGAAACATATCCGATAGTGGTATTACAGGTGCGTGCCTTTTCTTTCTCTTTTTCAAGGATAACATAAAACTCATATTTACTGCACTACACTTCATGTATTCAGGTAACATATTTCAAATTTGGAGGGGTCTCGTTAGGTGTTGATACGCAACACCTGTAGCAGATGGAGCATCGGGTCTTCTCTTCATCAATGCATGGTCCAATGCGGCTCGTGGCATCGACATTTCTGTTCCTCCATTTATTGACAGGATCCTACTTCGTGCCAGGGACCTACCTCAACCTTTCCTCACCATGAATACCAGCTCTCATGACCCGTCATTAGCACCACCACTGCTACTACCACCACCAACACTAATGTGGTTGCTTCTATTTTAAAAGTGTGTGGTGACCAACTCAACATCCTCAAGGCCAAGTCCAAAGAAGATGGCAACACAATCAACTATACCACTTATGAGATGTTGGCAGCACATATATGGAGAAGTGTGTGCAAAGCAAGAGGCTTTCTCGATGAGCAAGAAAGCAGACTCTATATTCCAATTGATGGAAGGTCAAGGCTGCAACCTCCTCTTCCTCCTGGTTACCTTGGCAATCTCATCTCCACTATTCCCACAGCAGTGGTAGGGGATCTGGTATCAAAACTTACATGGTATGCTGCAAACAAAATCCACAATGCAATAATGAGAATGGACAACGAATATTTGAGGTGAGCTCTTAACTATCTACAGCTACAGCTTGATCCAAGTGCTCTGGTTCATGGACCACATACTTTTGGGAGTCCAAATGTTGGTATCAATGGCTGGGTTAAGTATCCAATCTATGATGCTGCTGACTTTGGTTGGGGAGACCAATCTTCATGAGACCTGGGTGGATTCCGCACGAGGGGCTAACACTCAACTCCAAGCTCAGGAAATGATGGCAGTTTGTATTTGGCAATCCCCCTACCACCAGAGCATATGAAGTTGTTTCAAGAATTCTTTTATGACTTTTGAGGGGTTGGATATCAACTTCATACCCTTTTCCAATGCTCGCTTCCTATCTTTTACTATACTGAAAATTAGAGCGTAGCTGTTATGAATTCAGATACTGACTAAGTTGAGAGATATGAAACAATGCTTTCAGATTATTGAAGTTTCTTTTTCCAATAAGAAATTATGATAATAGATTTAATGTAGTTGGACTTGAAACAGAAGTTGGGCAAGGGGCATAACTCATCTTCAGTATTCTCAGACTTAAGCAGAAGTCGTGTAGTATTCTTTATAGATTTCTTTTTGTTTTAAATCAGCAAGTTTGGAAATGGATATCTATTTATATAATTGTCTTGTTTTTGTTACCAACAGAAAGGAAAAAAGTGATATTTCTTTGATGTTTTTTATTGCATGCAGGAAATGTAATAAATCCTCTACATGAAGTTTTGAAAACAACTGTTTCACGAATGTATTCCTCTGATGGAGCTAATTGTCTTTCCTTTTAAACATTTGTGAAATATGCCTACTGAAGATACTCAAGTGCTAAGCATTTCATAAAAAATGTGTCAGTGACATAATAATTGTCACTTCAATTGCTGCAAAAGAATTTTTAAGAGTTTGCCTTTAGTATTTCTCATTTTGTATCTGTTTTTGTCAACTTTTCCTTACCAGACAATTCTACATTTCTCTCGATTGTTTTGTTATGCTCCAATTAATTATTTTAAGTCTCGTATATAGGCTTGTGATATCAGGATATAGATATGAAGAACAGAAAAATGCATCACATAGAAGGTGTTTTTGTTCTAAACGAAAGGATTTGAAAGTTGGAGACATTGTAAAATTGTAAAGCATGAATCTTTCTCTGCTGATCTAATCTTTACTTTCATCAAGTTATGACGATATAATTTGCTTATTGAACCATAAATCTTGATTGAGAAACAAATTTAAAAGTTAAACAAGCTCTGCAGGAAAATGTTGTAAAAAAACTCAAGCTTCAGAATCTATAAAACTTGGAAACGTCTTTCATGACATGTTCTTGTATATCAGACATTAATGAATTATTACGAGTAAACCTATATAAGAAGTTGTAATCCTAATTTCAATTTAAAAGCTTAAAATAATGAACTTATATTTATTTTTAATATATGCTATTTAATATTTTATATATTTACTTAGTATGAAACTCAAATCGCACTTAGATTCTTATATATCCTATCTATATCTGGGATTTCTCAGCAACACCCTTTTACATGTGATCCAGAAGTTGGAAGAGTGATGTTGATGTAGTAAAGTCCAAAGTTGCTTCGAAGTTTTCTTCATCAGAAAATTCGAGCCTTCTTCCTCATAGTGATGTGCAGAGTAGCTCTCCCAAGAGCCTTGCAATTTCTGCAGGAATGAGAATACATCGTTTTTGTATGCATAGTGCTTTGAAGTTATAAGTTATGTAGACATTCTCCTTCCATCCTCCTTAGAAGTCTTTTAAGGTGATAAAGTTTTAAACTTTAATTTAGATATAATAATTTAAATACTTCATGAGATAATTATTGAAAGTCTCACTCAACTAAAAATAAGACTAATTTATAATATATAAATGGAGGTAAACTTTACTTTACAAACCTATTTTATAAAATTGAATTAGACTTAAATTCATATATATATATATATACACATATATATATATATATACACATATATATATATATATATACACATATATATATATATATATATATATATATATATATATATATATGGGGTTTGCTAACGCGCGTAGACCTGTTTTTCAGTTGGTACATTTTAGCAATGTGTACCGGGTTTTAGTAGACAAAAATACCCTTATATATCATGGATTCTAAGTTTTAAAGTTAAAGGTATTTTAATAATTTTCATTCTCAACTAAAAAAAAGAAATCCCTAAACCCTTGCTCACGTCCCTCATTCCTCTCAACCCTTTCTTTTTCATCTCTCTCACTCCAACATTTTCTCTGTCATCCTATGCTAGCCCCAGCAGCTAAAAGAAAATCAGAAACACTGGTTGTTAAACATAATGAGTTTTCGTTTTATAATTTTTGTCTTATCTAATTTTATCTAATTTTCACAAGCATAATGACATCAAAGAAATTGGTAATTGGCCTGGAAAAAATCAGAAACACTCGTTGTTAAACAATTTCTTACAAAAAATGATTTTATAATGAGTTTTCATTTTATAACTTTTGTCGTATATAATTTTATCTAATTTTCAAAAGCATATTAGAGATGATGGTTCAACATATGCAGATGATGAAATTAGAGAGGTTAGTCAAGATGGTGAAATTGAATAGATCTTGAATGAACATTTGCCTCAAGGTGAATATGTCAATAACTCAACTCTTTACACAGGCAAATTGTGTTTCTGATTTTTTAAATTAGGACTACAGTAGGGATGACAGAGAAAAGGTTGGAGTGAGAGAGATGAAAGAGAAAAGGTTGGAGTGAGAGAGATGAAAGAGAAAAGGGTTGAGAGGAATGAGACGGGTGAGTAAATATAAGGGTATTTTTGTCTACTAAAACCCGATACACATTGCTAAAACGTACCAACTGAAAAACAGACATACGCGCGTTAACAAACCCATATATATATATATATATTATATATATATATATATATATATATATATATATATATATATATATATAAATAAGTGAACAAATAAAGTACTTTTAATCATTTAAATTTAGATAATAAGCTAGTTTCTAGAAGTTTTAGTCAATTAAGGATAACTTGTATTCTTTAAAATTTATATTAGCTATGAATTGATTTCTGAAGTTAAGTATCTATAGTTTTAAATTAAGTAATTTTAGTTCATCAATTTTTTTTTTCGAGATCTTTCTACCTACAATTAATTATATTTATTGGATCTCTCTATCTACCATTAACTATCGTTATAAATTACATATATCTTTTTCATTTTACACCTTTTAGTAAACCAAGCTTTTATAATTATATGAATTAAAAAATTAACTTCACATCCAAAGTATCTTTTCATTACAAGCAAACTAGCCAAAAGTTAACGTAACTGAGGGAAAATTAATGTTAGAGCTTCAATTTTCCGTTCCAACATAGACGCTAAACAGGTGAACTTCAAACAATAGTGTGTTGTGCGAACGCTAATATAATAACGGTTAAACCACTTTCGTGTTCTTTATTTTTGTTGAGTTTTTTCAAATAAATATCTTTCTTATTTTTTTTTCCAAATTGGGTCTCTAAAGATAAGTGCGAGAAAATTTATTAATATAAATAAAAAAAATAAGTGTGATTATACACACATTATTTATAGTTCATATTAATTGCAAAGAAACACACAAATTTAGAATTAATATATAATTTAATGTCGACTCTAGCTTAAATAAAAGTAAATACTATAAATAAAATAAAATTAACGACACTAATATTATTTATTTTTAATATTTTTTTATTTATCAATTAACTTAGTTTAGTTAAATCCCTTATGTCACACTAATTTATTCATTTCTAATATTTATTTTAATTATCGTTTATTAAGTAACATTAATTACATAATTAAAAATAAATAAAATTATCATTTAATAAGTCATACTAATTTTATTTAATTTTAATATTTATTTTAATTTAATTAGTGTGTTAAACTAATGCTAATATAAATATATTTTTAAATAAACAATTTAAAAGTAATTTTACATTTTCTTGACTTTTCATTTTCAAAGATTAACGTAACAATGACTTAATCGATTCTAAAATAACGTTACAATTTAGTTGACATAAATATTTAAAATTTATATTTTATTGTAATGATTAAAGTGGAGTATGAAAGGAATGCAACTATCACAGTTAAATTTCATACAATCCAATTGCAATTGTAGATACATAAAAACATATGGTTCAATTTCATTGAAAATCTATCTTAAAAAATTGTTTACGTACATGTCAAATAGATTTATATTCACAAACATTATTATATGTACATTAACATATTAGTGTAAAATATGGTAATAATGACATCATTTTACGTTGGTTGACCAAAATAATTCCATATAAATATATACAGTAATAAAATCGTAAATAATTAAAAGTTTTCTGGGTTGATATTGGGTAAAACACATAAAATATGTAAGCAGAACTCACGCATATATCCAAACACAATGTTAGGCTCTCTTGTACATAAATAGGTATTTTTATTTGCATGCTATCATCTAAATATTAAACTTTTTATTAAATACTAAACTTACTAAATTAAAACCATAATTTAACAGAATTTGATCAGCTGTAGAAGAAAAAAAATAAAGAAGTAATAATTTTACTAAATAGCGAATCAAACTTGTGTTATTTTTAAAAAAAATGTAAATTTTAACTTATAATAAAAATAAAAGACTCAATTTTGAACAATCTATTTTCATTAGTCAAACTTAAATTTCAAATGTCTGACTCGGTTCAGTTAGACTTTTTTACAGTCGTATTAATCCTTACAATTTTACTCGTTTTGATAAATAAAGATGAAATAGAACTATATACATACAAAGAAAGTTATTGATGGAAAAATGTTGGATGTTAGGATTATTTTTATCACTATAGTTTTATCTAATATATATATAATTAATATGGATATTATATTAACGATGGATATATATTTACAGTACATATCAATTTTTAATATAAGGCAACAAATTTTTCATACCTTTAAAATTGTGTCATACTATATATTAGAGAACTTCTATCCCTATACAATAATTTAATAAACAAAATATACTAACATAAACTAACATAAACTAATTTAGTACCAAACTTTTTACGATGCAATAAATTTCTTAGGGTGCATTTGTTATCTTTATCACTTAGCTTGAATTGCAATGCTATGAAGTGGTTAAGGGCATAAATGCATGTGTGAAGTCTATTATTATAACTTGTAGGTATATAGTAAGCACATAGTATTAATTTGTAGGGTGGGGTATGACCAAAAAAAAAAATAAAAGTATAGGATTGAGATAATGATTAAGGTAGGAGGGGAAGGCAAGGCCTAATAAAGAACCATATATATTGTATTAATAATATAAAGTTCATCCATTAAGATAGTTCTAATCATATTAAGCTTTGATAAATACTTTTTTATTTAATTAAAAACTAATTAATTAATTTCAAAAGAAGAAGATATCGGGAAAGAAACAAAAATGATATTTGAAACATAATTTTTTTTATATTAATTTATTTTTTTTTTTACATTTTATTTTCTGGTTTTTTTAAAAATATAAAAAAATAATTTTTTTAAATATTTTACTCTTACGATTATAAATGATAAATGTGTATTATGGTATGTTTATTTCATAAATGAATAAAAACACATAGAATTAGATGTTGAGAGAGAGAGAGAGAGAGAAAGAGAGAGAGAAGAGGCATATACCCTACATGTGAGAATGGTTTGGGGACAAAGGAAAGAAAGGATAGTGCGTGGAAACAATTCACATGGGAGCATAAGATAACATGATCCTTCATCTTTTTCTTATCTTAATTACCTTTTAACGAAATGATTAATGAGACACGTTGCATTATAAGCACTGCAACATTATTAAATAATCTCATGCACATGGCCTTTTCTTTCTATCACTAACCCCTCAACTAGACAATATATCTTTTCATTCATCATCATGCTAATACAAAATACCTTAACGAAATATATATTTTGGTGAAAAAGATAAAGAAAAATAAGGGCATCCATCCACTAAAAAGACGGACACAAGGGCACGTGGTGGCTGATTCCCACTACTTATTAAACCACTGGCGACTTTCCAGTAACACCGTTCAAACCCAACCCCTCCTCCCAGCTGTTCATAGCTGTCCAATCCCTTCCCATCCCCATGTGACCCCACTGCACAAACACATACATACAGATACCCCAGAGATTTTTTTCCCATTTTTAAACCCCAGAACAAAATATAACTATTCAAAATTATACCTTTTTCTTTTTTTTTTAATTTTCAAAACTTAAGAAAGTTCATGATTGTGTTGTTTTTTGTTCGTGTGCCTTTCTTACCTCTAACAACATTCCCCTGTGCTTGCTGGGAACGTGCATATATATTTATAAAAGAGATGTGTTAAAGCCTTGTTTCATTTCTTCTCTCTCTTCTTCTGCTGCATGATGTCATATGCAATATACAGATACAATAATGTGCATATTTTTCATAGGGACATGTACAACTGCAACAACATTAACATCCGAGGTTAATCTGTGGTAACACTTTCTTTCTGGTTTGGTGTGTGTGTGTGTGTTTCAAATGGCGCAATTGCCTCCAAAGATCCCAAACCTGTCACCGGGTTGGCCGGACTTCTCTTCTCAACACCAGAAGATGCCATTGCCACCTCTTATCAACGACACCACCACCACCACCCATCAAAATCAAAACCCTTCTTGGGTGGACGAGTTCCTCGACTTCTCCTCCGCCCGCCGCGGCGCTCACAGGCGGTCGGTGAGCGACTCCATCACCTACTTGGACGCACCGATGAGGTGTGGTGAGAACAACAACCATAACAATAGTAATGGCAATGGCAATGAGTTTGACAGGTTTGATGATGAACAATTCATGTCCATGTTCACGGATGAAGTAGTGCTCTCTGGGGTCCCCTTGCCACCACCGACTACCTTGTCCTCCTCTAACCCTTCTAGCCCTTCCGATCAGAACTTCTTCCATGATGAGAAAGAGAGCAGCCGGAAGGAGAGGAAGCTGCAGAAGGAGGAAGAGGAGCACCACCACCAACTGAAAAATGAAGCAGCCGAGGTTGAAAGCCAATGCATGCAGGAAATTGCGCAGCCTCCAAATGACACCAATACTTCTTCTTCCAATGAGAGAATTAGTGACCCCAAGAGAGTCAAAAGGTACGTCTACTATTCTCATTAACCATTCATATTTTTTCTTCCTCCAGTTTTAAACCATTACACAGAATTTCAGTCTGTTTTTCTCATACAAATTTTGCTGAACTTCATGTTACCAGAATAATTCTTCGAGTAATTAGTCTTTCACCACCCAGATAGTAATCAAACTTGTTCTCATCTCTCGTATTATTTTCCTCTTTATCGTACGACCAGTCATATCAATTATTTATTTCTTTTTTATTATTTTCTTCTGGAGTTTCTAAAGAGATGTCTACCAATTTTTTTCTTGAAAGAAAGCGGTGAATGTCTATTCTAATTTTGAGGTGGATAAATGATTCTTATACTTGAGAATTGATTCGCAAAATTAAGCGGTGTTTTTTCTTTTCCATTGGCTTCTGTAAAATGTTTCGTTCTTTTTGGGAAACTGAAAATGAACCATGAATTAGAATTTTTGTATTTTTGGAGTTCTGTTTCTAATTGTCGTCTTGCATCAGAATCTTGGCTAATAGACAATCTGCACAAAGATCGCGAGTGAGGAAGCTGCAATACATATCAGAGCTTGAGAGAAGTGCAACTTCATTACAGGTTTGCGACGTAACGTGATGTGACTACAATAAATCTTTGCTTGGTGCTGATAAAAAAATCTTTGCCTTTATTAAAAAAATCTTTGTTTTTTTCCTCATAGCCACAATAAATACTTTTTTTTAAAGTTAATTTTTATATGCCATAATAATAAATAACATAATTTTTCTTCAATATTTTTATATTAAAAATTCACTTTTTTTCTTAATTGTTTTCATCACCTGCCACTTATTTTATTTCACATTTTTCTATTGTTATGAGAAGCATTTTTTAATACGTGTGGTTGAAATAGCATTCACGAAGATAAAATATTGACCCTTTCCCAATCCGTTGACAAATGAAGGCTGAAGTTTCAGTGCTGTCTCCAAGGGTTGCATTTTTGGATCACCAACGTTTGCTTCTAAATGTGGACAACAGTGCTCTCAAGCAAAGGATCGCTGCCCTTGCTCAAGACAAGATCTTTAAAGATGGTAATTACTTTTCTTTAATTAAAAGTCTAATTTTTATTATGGATGACATAACTAACAACCCTGTTAAAAGATGAGGTTGATGGAAGCATTAATTATTACTTTATGGCATTTAGAATCCATGCTATTTGTCTGATCCAATGTGCTCTCCATTTACTTTTTCCATGTAAGTGAAATAAAAATTCCTCATAGTTTGGAAAAGTGTATTTGTCCACAAGAAGCTCATTTTGCCAAGTGAACCTAACCTCGTGGCTTTACTTGTCTTGATACTTGCTTCATGCATGTGATCTTATTCTCTCTCTCTTTTCTCTCAAAACTCTATTTAATACCAAGAGAGAGAAACAGAGAAATGTGGTTTAAAGAGAAACAGTACCATCACTGGAAACTGCAGTTCTGGTTTCTGAAAACATATTTTGTTATCAAATTGGTTCGAGAAACATGGAAGTTAATATGAACTTACTGTATAACTTTGTGTTTGTTTTAAAACCAAGAGGAAAAGAAAAAACATTTGTTTTAAGAATGTAAAGGAAAGAGAGAGAGAGAGTGGTAATTATTTTATTAACGTAGTTGCGAGAGAAAGACCAATTATGAAAGTGCAAGAGTTATATTGATTTTAGCGAAAGCTTTTCGTGTGCATCGCGATGTGACAGCGAAAAACGCGTATTTAAGTCTGTGTCCGATCATGTGTGATGTCTCCAAGTAGTTAAATTGTTTAACTGATTAATGATAGAAATGATACAAACGCAGCTCATCAAGAGGCACTGAAGAGGGAGATAGAGAGACTGAGGCAAGTTTATCAGCAGCAGAGGCTGAAGAAGATGGAAAATGCAGCAGAATCAGGTCCATTACCATTATGTGATGTTCAAAGAGAAAAGGAAGTACAACTTCTGAACGTTTGAAGAAGATTTATGAGATGAGAGTGTGGTTGTTTACATAAAGAGAGAGATGCATGGGAGAAAGGAAAGGTTAAATTTTTGTTGTGCATTGAGTATTTTGATTAGAGAATTGATGAAGTTTGAGTGAGTGAGTGAGTGAGTGAGTGGTGGTAGGCTTCTGGTGTGAAACAGCGCAGGCACGTGATGTGTTTACTTTAAAAGGAGGGGACCACTGAAAGCTTGCATGATTAGAATGCAGGGGATCCACATGTGCAGCAGTGGCATCAAAAGAGAGGGTGGAAGAAACAGTTGTGTCTGTCTGCTTTAACTTGATAGATAGGAGTGTGGTATATCTTCATCATTCCTTTCACTTCTTTATTTCTTCTCTATCATTCTTTTCTATTTTCCTTCTTCTTTTTCGATGCATCTTCCAAAACAAACACAACTGCCCATGGATCATGCATCAAATTAATCAACCTGTATATCTCTGTCATGGCTTTTCTGCTTTGCCTCTCTACTTTCTCTTATCTTATCTTTTTATTATTTCACTTAATTATTTTCTGAAACCCATAATGTAAATACTCACTTCACACAATTTTTCATGTATATATATAATAGTGTAGTTTTTCTGCTTTCACTGTTTCACAACTTTCTGTGTTATGAGATTGAATTACGTCACACCTATGCCAAAAGGTAAACATTGTGAGTGAAATTGCATTGGAGAAAGTGCATGTATGTTATCTCAATCTCATCTCACAATGTTTTTTTATCCATTTCTTATTCTCTTTTTCTATGTTTGCAAAGCTATACCTTTTTCCTTTTCTTTTGTACTTTGTTTGTCAAAAAAATGCTGTTTATTACTGTGATCTATGGACTCTACCGAGAAAATAAAGAGAAAGTCTTAATTAGCAATGGTGATTAACTCTAAATCTTAATATAAAAGATTTATCAGTATTCTTTATTCATATACTACTCGATGTACTTGTGTCAAATCCATGAATAGCTAATGTGTACTTTGCTCAAATATTAAAAATCGTACCATACATTTTGATAGGGAAAGAATCCAAAGGTGCTCTTGGTAATATATCTTGGCAATGAAAATAAATATTTTACCACTGTCAACACAAATCAATCATTTTCATTTTGATATCATTTATGAGTTTTTATATGATTCATCAAATAGAGACAACTTTAATATAATCTAAGTTCATCAATATGTAAAAAATGATTTCACTTTTAATTTAGAAGATTAAAATAATAAATTTATGAGTCAAATGGATTTTAACATGCGAGTGAGTTTGACTTACCAAATATTTATTACATGTTAATGTGAGATTGGGTTGGTATAAATTGAGTTTTTTAAGTATGGGTTAATTTAGACCTGCTCACATAATTCGTGAATTAAATGAGTTTACGGATTGAAGGTGAGTTTGATCATAAGCTACCAACAATACTCTTTACTAGTCTTTTTACCATTTTTTCACAATTTATTTTTTTATAATTATTCACTACTTCTAATTGTGTAGATTGACAATTTAATTTTTTAAATAGTAAAATAATGTTTAATAATATTTAAATAGTTCGAATATTTAATTTATTTGTTTGTCAAATTAGATAAATTATTATAATTTTCAACAACTATAGAAAATAATGTATAATAAAATAAATAAATACATTCATTAATGAGTTGAGTCATACTTAACAATTAATTCACTAGCCTCTAGCATCTGATAAGTCAAGTTGAATTATAAAAAAAAATTTATCACCAAAGGTGAACTGGATAAAAGTAAATCATTTTTAGCTTAACTCATTGTAAATTGAAATTAATTTATGTGTGTCAAATAACTCAATTTTAGCTTAACACATTGTAAATTAATTTATGGGAAGTCGAGTTGACTCGTTATGACATTATATTAATATGATATTTAATCATTCTTATTTTAATTTAATGTGAGATTTAAATTAACTTTAAGATTCTTAAACAATTATTCAAATTTGAGTTGAATTTAAGACATAAGAAAAAAGAAGCCTGAGTGAGTAACAAAATTTGTGGGAAAAATTTGTATGATGTGACATTAATGTAGGTTATTGGAAGCTAATCCAGGAAGACGAATCTAGTTGAAGCAGGATATTTTTTCCAGGAATAGGAAAGCAAGAAGATGCATANTTCTTTTCCGAGGACGAAGACGAACACATTTTACTACAGAGACGAGTTCTCTATACCAATTCAGTGCTCTTTGTCTCTCTGGAACTGACATCAATTTTCACAAGGCATCTCAAATCACCGAAGACGAAAACTGACCAGGTTGCAGATTTTCAACACATAACGTCCCAACCAATAGCCAAATTTGTAGGCTTTTAACACCCAAGTTCTTCTGTTGGTGTTTGGCCCTCTTTAACACGTGCCAACACAGTGTAGAATTCATACCCATATTTTCAATTTCTGGCTAAACTTTTTTTCTTACTGTTCTGAAAGACATGCCTTCTGTACTTTGAGCATATGTTTTACAGGAGGTCCCATCGTTTTTTACTGTTGTGTTGTATTTGTTTCAGATTGAATGTTATTTCAGCCAAGGTCCGTTCATTCATTAGTTAGACACACTACCTTGTTTTTTTAGTTCCTATAAATGCTTTACACATGAGATTTTCCACCCAGTGAAAACTGGAAAAGTGTACCTAAACCATAGGTGATCACCAATAATAGATTAAACAGTCAGTGACTACTGCTGCTGCATTTTAAGTTGGAAATTGTAGATGAAGCCCACAGTTATTTTTATGATGTTGATTGTTTCCTTAGTATGTCATTGCATTTTTTTTATTGTAAAATCGTGAGGTCATTGTCAGAAGTCATTGCCATTTTTTTAGCCGTCCAATTGTCTGCCATTTTCATCAACATTGTTAATCTTTGTCAACCAAAGTCCTGTTTGAGTTTCTGAAGTCTTTTTTGATTTTTTGCATTCAAACAAAATCCTGACGTCACGCTAGTACTGAGTGATGATTATCCATATCTATAAATGTAAAATATCAAACTTTACACGCTACTTTTGGTATTATCTTTGTTATGATTAAATGAAGTGGTTTTGATTTATTCTGAAGTAGGTTTAGCTTCTTCTATTTCTGATGAGTAAAATATTGAAATAGATAGAGACTACCCTCATGCACCAACGCATTGGTAAAAGTGGTGTCATGCGAGACATAGACAGTTTAAAAATAATGTTATGTCATTAAAATTATTGTCTAAACCTTCTACGCAAGTCCTCAAGTTGCCTCTTCATCTTTTTGATTTCAGCACCTCTAACTAATATAAAATAATTCTCAAGTAATTAACTTTCCACTGTAATTATTTAATAAAGAATAGATTGTTAGCTAAACTTCTATATAGTTTAGATTTGAATTGAGTTTTATCACAAACATTTTAAACTCTTGCATTTATGTGAATTTTATTGTATTTTTAATTTTAGAGCATTTTATATCTCTCTGAGAGTTTTCTCTAATTTTAAATGATTTAATGGCGTGAAATGAATGAACACTAACATAATTTCGCATTGAACTAAATGCATACTTCCTTTACTTAATTACACAGGTCGCTATTTTTTATTTTTTTTACTTATGCACATCTTGTCATTGAGTTTCGAATTTTCCCATTTAGCTTTCCAATATAAACACAGAATATCTTCCTTAAATATGTCAAATTTTCGACCACGTAAGCTAGGTAACTTCATACAACTTAAATCAATGAAATTCAATGATACTTTTGAAAGAAAAACTCAGAAACAATATTACTTGATAATGCACTGTTTTAAATATCATAAATGAGCATTTAATATTGTTTGTATTGTTCTTTGATATTTTCTCCCAATTAGGATCAATCCAAAAAGAAAGCTTTAAGAATGTTTTTTAAAATATCTCACATAATTAAAAGAGACTAAGTGACAAGAAGTGCAAAATTCTAAGAGAGGAAAATATCTAGCATAGCAATTTTAAAAGATACATCATAGTTAAGAAGAAGTCTCACTCACAATGTCTCCATGTTATATGAGAGGATTATTCCTAGTGGATGATTAAAGTGCATATGTACATTAAACTCACACTCTATAATTCATGGAACATCATAACAAAATGTGCTATTATTGTATTGAGACTCGATGTAGAATAGTTACAAGAATACTACAACATTCATGTAGTTACTCAACAAAGTCAAATGTTATATGCTTTTTCTAAAAATAAATAAACAATTCATATAAGTTGAAAATTATTATGGAGATATGATAATTTATACGTACCAACTATGAAGGATATGAAGATGAAGATGTCCAATTCATAAAATTTATTACTCTCGCCATGCAATATGAAAGTCTCACCATTATGGAGGTTGAGACTCTAAACAACATTTTTAAATGTAGATTCTACTTAATAAATTGGAAATATTAGGACATACCTCTTAGACACAAATCAACTTAAGATATTAAATATTTTTTTATACTCTAATAGTCTCACATTGCTTAATAATCATGATCATATATAATTCACATACACATTTCTCCTTTAATCATTTGATATACTTTTTAAGACAAAAATCTTGAGAAAATTATATGTTTTAAAGTCTATCAATACTTTAAATATAATTATTGATTCTAACATGCCAACTTGAGATTTGAACAAATATGTTTAATGTGTGGTAACCCAAAACTATAACTAACCCAATAGGGTATGTAACTTGAAGACATATTGATATAAGATGGACTCTTAGATATTCTAATGGTTCATGAAGTTTTTCTTTAGGTCAAATTCAACAAAAATAAATGCATATAAAGTTTTGGAGATTCAAGCAAACAAGAGAAAAAAAAATTGTTGTCCTAAGGAAAGATGTTCTACTACAGTAACAGGAAGAAAAATAGTTTAATGTTATTTTGAAAAGATTCTACCAAGATAATACAACTTAGAAGAAAAAAAAGCGAATCTGTATCCTTTGACACATAGAAAGTGAAACTGAGATAACAGTTCTTAAAATATTCTTCTTCTTCTTCGTTTCTTGCTTCTTTTTCCTTTTCCTTTTCTTCTTCATCTTAAAAAAAATGGAAAATTGAGCTTACCTTCCTTTAAATTACACACTCCCTTTTATATTACAACATACACTCACTTATACCTCATTTATACTTTTAATAAAATAAATAAATGACAAATAAACTTATATTCGTAGATATTATTCAAATTTGTTTAAATGTTAATGGAGAATACTCATATTAATAAGATATTAGTATCATTATGAGTAATATCTGACTGTTTAAATCAAATACAAAATGATAATATTTATCTTACTCTTATCCTCATACTTTAAAATTAGTAAAACACTTTATTTTTATTTGGTATTCTATTTTAATATTTTTGCAATTATATTTATAATATAATTTTGAAAAAAGACATTTTGTGTGATTTTCATAAAATACATAAACAAAATATTTAATAATTTAATTTAATATTTTATAATTTAGTGCAAAGAAGAAATATAATTTTTATAATAATTTGAGAACTGAAATCATATTTAATTTTTTTTTAACTTTTATCAATAAAAAATATTAAAAACCAAAGTTAAAATTCACCAAATTTTCAAGGACTATCAAACAGTTTAAACCTGTATTATTTTTTGATCATGTAACTCTGTTTTCTTTATCGATCACCATGTCCAGATAAATAAGACAGAAGAAGGAAGATATTTGAATATAGAAAACCTGTATTATGATCAAAATGAAGGGCTGTTGATGTGAATAGTATGCGTGAGCAACCAAAAATTGAAGAAAATAAAACAATGGGTCGACAGAACATCCTGTTATAGTGCATAATCAACGCCTTTTGTATATCAAACAAACTATGTGGAACAGCATCCACTCTTTTTAACAGCTGAAACATCCTCTTTGGTTCCAAGAACAATGGTTTCCCCTTTGGGCAAGGATGTTGCATGAGATTCATCCACTGTCTCAAGTGTTTTCCTACTCACAACATTGTATATCTGAGTCAGCACTTCTGTAAAAGCACTGTCCACATTCAAGGACTCAAGGGCAGAGGTTTCCATGAAGAATATCTTCTCTTTTTCTGCATATTCTTTGGCTTCATCAGTTGACACTGCACGCAAATGTCGAAGATCTGCCTTGTTTCCCACCAGCATCACCACAACATATGCTTCTGTGTGGTCCCTAAGCTCCTTCAACCATCTCTCAACGTTCTCAAACGTCACGTGTCGAGTTACATCGTACACAACCAAAGCACCAACTGCTCCTCGGTAATATGCACTTGTAATAGCACGATATCTGTGGTAAGGTAAACAGAAAAAGGACTTTTAGTTTTCATTTACCAGTCACAAATCATAGGAAATGTAAGGTTCAGGAATAGTCATATATACAGATTTATGGAGTTTAGATTAGCAAGTACAACGTGGTAGATTTGAAAATAAAAACATTGCAAGTTTATCAGTCTAAGACTTTTGTACAATGTGTTGACCAAATTCAATTGCAGTATTTGGCAGATGAAAATATACTAAAGAATGTTGTTAAATCGCACTTCTTATACCAGTAGTAAATTTAAGTAATCTGCTAAGAATCACTTAATTATGTATTTGATTAAATTAGAACTTCGTGCTCCTAAAATAATAGAGGACCCTGCATTTAACTGGTCAATGACAGAGGACTCTGCATCTCTTCATTTCAACAAAGATTTTATATACAAAGATTAACAACACGTGGAAATCAAATCACTTGTCTCCTTTTCAATGAGAAAATATTGTCGTTCTAGATTTTTGCAGAGAATTTTGCACGCATTCACACATATGGCAATTTTAGAATTGTTGGATCAAGATCGGATCACTAATATTTCATCAAGATAAATCAGCATTGCAATACACATTAGGAATGTGAGTTGTCCACTCTCGATATGCTTCGCGTTATGTAAATAAATATCCAGCAATTCCGGAGAAAAAGGTGTTATTTTTCAATTGAAAAGATAAAGAAAGAGACACGTGATCCCAATCCAAATCTATGCATGTTTCGTAGATAGAACAACAGATCCTGTCAGACAAAGAAACCCTGACAAATTGAACAAACTAAAACTTTTTCACGTCTTGAAAACCTTCCCTGACCAACAGCAACCATATATTACAGCACACAGTCAAATCAGGCCTCAGTTCTTCGATCAGTGACCTGATCACACGATCAAAACCAAGAACCCCACAAAGATCCAACTATTCAAATGCAAAACTAAGACAACCCATCAAGATTAAATCAAAGCAAGAATGACATGCATATCGAGAAAGCGCAAAAGGTGAGACCTTTCTTGGCCGGCGGTGTCCCAGATTTGAGCCTTGACGAGTTTGCTATCGACGGGGACACTGCGGGTGGCGAATTCGACGCCGATGGTGGATTTGGTCTCCAAGCTGAACTCGTTTCGCGTGAATCGAGATAAGAGGTTGGACTTTCCAACGGCAGAATCACCGATGAGGACGAGCTTGAACAAGTAGTCATAGTCTTCGTCGGCACCCATTGAGTTTGGGTGAAGGAAAAGCAATGGAGGGTGAAAGAAAGGAAATTGATTTCAGGGAGTAAACGGGTGAGTTTATTATATGTTGTAAATTGCTGAGCATTGTGGTTATAGCAGACACGGATGGAGAGAGAGAGAGAGGTGTATGTGTAGCGTGTACGAGGAAGGTAGGCTTTGGCTGTTGGAGGGAGAAGTATTCAAAATGACTCTTCTCCTACTTTCCTACGTTTTTCTTCAATATTATAATAATAGTAATATAATAATAATAATAAAATCACCTTTCAATTTAAAATTACCATATTTTTTGATATAAAATAGTTTTATGACCTTCGTTCACACTGATATTATGAGGATGGCATAACTCCATCTTGTTGGAAAAAAGAGCATTGTGGTTGAAGTGTAGGCTTTGGAGGAAAACAAGACCTGGATTCTTACTTCTTTATCTCGAGGAAAGAAAGTCATTAGTTGCAAATCACTTTTTTTTTAAGTAAAATATAAGGAAGAGAGACTTGTAAATTTCTAAAAGTTTACACAAATATTAATTTTGTTGCTAAAGATTTTACTTAAATTAAAGAAATAATAGACTGTATGAAAATATTTAACTCATTAGTAAAATTACTATTATAATATATGTCAATTTTTCTATGAATACATTAATAAAACATATTTTTCATCTTTAAAGCCAGCGTTAGTGTTGGTTTAGTTTTTTTTTTAATATATAAAATTACGGACTATTTAAATTTTATAAAAATTATGAAAATACCAGCTATGATGTCTTCACACGATTTCAATTGATGGAGTATTACATTTATATGATTTTTGTTTCAATCAATACATTCTCAACTCAGAAGTCGTTGAAGAACTGATAACTTCTAATTTTAATAAAAAGTTGTCTAAGTACAATATATATAACCGAATTATCATAAGTTTAATTGAAACACATTTTGTAATTGAAATGATCTCATGAAACTTAAAAAAGAAATATGAAAATTTTAGTGAAGTATGTGAAGAGGTCGATGGAACATGTGATGAACTTAGTAGAATTGTTTTATAAAAATTAAAAAAATATTTTATTCTTAAACAACTTTTTATTGAAATTAAAATTGTAAGTCCTCTAATTATTTTCACCGAGCTTTTCATATGCTTAACTAAACTCTTCACATATGTTTACCGAGCTCTTCACTTGTCTATCGAGTTCCAAGTTGACCGCATGTTGAATGATACACACAGAAAAAATCATCTAAAAATATACAACTTCTTCATTTCAAGTTATTCTATCTCATATAACTTGTTTTTCAATAATTATTTTAAAATTTACCTATTATTGTAATTTTGGAACATATTTATCTATTTTAATAAAAAAACATATCAATTTAGATAATATTATTAAAGTTATTTTTGTAATTACCATACTTATCTATTTTAATAAAAAAACCGTGTCAGTTTAGATAATATTATTAAAGTGTATGTTTTAAAACTCACACTTCAATTATGATTTTACTTTTTAAAAACATCTCAAAATATTAAAAAAAGATATATTTAAGTTAAGTTTCTAAATAATAATGTTTTTGATAAATATAAGTAATATTTTTGAGAATAGAGTTTTGTTTTTGGATGAAAAAGATTGTTGTTCTTTTCGCCATATCATGAAGGCTCGTACCATTAACAGGTTGGTTGACTCCCAAATCCTATTGCATATACGTTTATATTAATATGTATAGTTTTAAAATTAATTTATTATAATTAACATAAAAAACTATAATTTAAAAAAATAATTATAAATTCTGTATTGTGTTGTTTGAAGGAACTAAATATTTAACAAATTGCAATTTAAGTTTTGAACATTTACAAGTTATAATAATAATTGAATAGTTTAACATAAGTAAAAATAAAAATTCTCTCAAATCATAATTCTAGAAGTATTAATTAAGAGATAAAAAGTATTCACGTGATTAAACATGTTTTTAATGTGTATACAAACTAGAGGTACTCTTTAAGAGATAAAAAATATTTATATAATTAAATATATTTTTAGTATATATAGTTATTATCATTATTATTATTATAATTAAATTCAGTGGACCAATGGTGAACTCACAAATCTCTAATTTGAGTTTGTCCTGACATTACGTTTTTAGTGGACTAAAGGTTATAAACAGACTAATGTAACCATTTTTGTAGTCTCTATCATTTACAAAAAAAAAATTTAAAAAATTATATATCATTATTTCACTTACCTTTTTTTATAAATATTAAATTATTTGAAAGTATAATTAATCTTTGACTCTAATTCTAAGGTTAAAATACATGAGTTAAAGTTAATGTTCAAAATAAAAATAAATATATTACCCTTTCCTGTTCATCAGTTCAATTAATTATTCATCTGTCATTTATTTTTATTTTTATTTTATTTTAATTCAGTCTCACTAAAATGGTAATAAATAACAAAGTTTAGAAATTAGAATGCATTAAATTATTAAGTCCGAGAATATCATTAATTAATTAATTATATTGATTGAAAAGACCATTGAAAAGTTATCGAAAGTTCAAGGCACATAAATAATAACTTTTTATTAATTAATATATTAATATAGTATATACAAATTGATAAATATGTATGGAATAAGGATATGTCTCTGAAATTTTCATCTCCAAGGTAGGTTTAATTAAACTATTTCATAAATAGTTTTAAGAGAGAAGAATAAAATAAGTTTTTTCTTAAACTAAAATTAGTTTACATATTTAGATTAGTTAATAAGTTAAAAATAATGTATATTAGTTATTGATCACTTTGGCAATTGCTAATATTTTGATTTTTTCTAAAATACTAAGATAATTATTAATTTACTATCTCAAACTTTTGATCTAGTCAATAACTAGTCCGAGTTTTAAAATACTGTTTATTTTTTTAAAATATAATGATTGAAACTTATATGTATATCGACTTTTACTTCTTTTAGATCAGTTTCATGAATTTCACTAGTTCAAAAAATATCCCATTCATTAAAGTCAATATTTTCACTACAGGTTAAAACTGAAAAAAAAAAAATCTGCTTTAATGATAATAGATTCGATGATTTATAAATTTTTGTTATTCCGTTTATTAACACAAATTTAACTATTACCAAAACAAATGAAAAATAACAAACAGATGACAAATTTTTAGTGATAGTTTTAAGAGATTTTGTTGATATTTTTTGTTGTTCAGTAATAAAGTTTAAAATCTTTATTAATATAATAAATATATGTTATTATGAAATGTTAATATTAATATTTTCAAATTCTATAATTAAAAAGACTTAATAAATTTCATAGTACCGTATTATCTAGTGTATACCTAAATTCACCAACGGTCGACGGGTACCACGGACGATAGATTGTTGACCCATCTTACGATCGCAATGTCACGATCGCAGGAGTAGCGAACACTTCTTAACGTCAATCGTTTGTTGAGGTCGACACCCATTTTGTTGAGGTCGACATACTGGTAGTCGACATACTGGTAGTCGACAAGCCAGCAACGATGTCCCGACATGTATCGCTCGCACGACGTTTCATATGTTTATGTCGACACAAACAGTGGTCGACATATAGTGAACGATATCATAGTAAACGGTTCAGCAGTTAAGAATAAGCAGTTACAAATATTAGCTCACGCCACGAATCACGCCACGAATCACGCAAGTATTTGACTCAGTATCAAACACGACCTAGCAGTTACAACTTTCAAGTAGTCCACTTCGGTAAACTGTCCGGATTTCCAGGTAAACGGTTTATTTTCCTGTTTTAAATATACAAAGCACACCAGAAAAAAGGTACGTTTTCCCCTTAGAGAAATTAAGAGAGAGAAATTACTCTTCTTCTTGATCACTTTGAACCAAAAGATTCAGGTGACCCCTTTTCTGACTTGAGCGTCGGAGTGCCTTTGTAGGTACCCAGCCCACCTTTTCCCAAGGAACAGAACATAAAGAGAGGAAGGAAGCATTGTGACAGACAACGTAAAGAGAAGCAGTTCAGTTTTGTTAGGTTTATATCTCGGCCTCCACATCTCTACTGAAACATTTAGTATCTCTATTAAACCGATTAAAAACAAATAATATTATTTTAATACGTTCTTTTTAATATAAAAGTAAATCCATTTACGTATCTAAGTTCAGGTTCATAGCTATAGAAAACTTCTGCAACATTTTGTGACGCGTAGAAGGAGAAACTTTATCCATCTGATCGCATAATAATAGTGTTATACTTTTCTTTCATGAATCGGTCGTAACTTTTGAATTCAAAATACTACTATTCTACGGTATTGATTCATCATAAAATATTCATCATTTTCATTTCACATTCAAGACGAAAAAGAAAGCTTAGCTAAGCCATTGATGTGTCACGAAAACCTGCTTCCAAGTTGAAATCCAAGTTCGTCACAATCACTTTTCCGCAATGTTGATCCAGCCAGAGAGAACAACATTTTTCTGCTTATTCTTTTGGTTACACCAATCATATTTGTTAGAGTCTGATTCTTTTAGACGTAAAAGTTATTATAATATTTTTTATTTACGTGGATAAAAATATAATTTAATATATTCCTTATTGTTAATAAAATAAAATCAATTTATAAACATAAAATTAAATCGCGCCAGGTAGGGGTCGAACCTACGACTTTCTGCTTAGGAAACAGACGCTCTATCCACTGAGCTACAGGCGCTTGGATGTTAGTACGCTCTTTCAAAAAGATTATATTTTTACTTTTGTATAAAATAAATGAGAGAGACAAGAAAATGAAAAATAATGATGCAGGCCCTATCATTTTCACCGCTCATTCTCCATATATCAGCATTTAAAATTTTGTAGCTTAGAGTAATTAAGATTTATATATTTCAATATTTGTAAAAGAGTTAGGTATTTTTATGTGATACATTGAGTGAGATATCATTTGATATTTTATTCTCAATTTGATTTCACAAGGTGACAACCAATATGTTATTTTGTATGTCATGTTAGCGGATTAACTTTGTTAATGACATCATCCATACAAAAAACTAATGCAAAAGATAGATAAATCTTATATATCTAGATATTTTAATGCCAATATTTTATAAATAAACTAGAAAGTAACCTATGTCTTCAAATATTAAGACTATTCAATTCATGATAAACAAAAATCATAAATAATAATAATAAGTAAAATAACAATTCAAAAATTTGAGGAGTATAGTTGAAATTTCTTTTTGCTATTTCATATTGTATTTCATGATACAATGATAGAAAGAAAAAAATAATGATGATAAAGTTGATAATATAAAAGTTGGATTGTTTTCAAGTTGGTGTGCATGTATATATTATTCTCTTGCATTTTGATGTGTTGTGAAATAAGTTGGTGAGTGAGGTTGCTTTTTGTGGGGAACAAGAATGATGAAGATAGAAGTAATAGACATTTTAGTACCTAAATAAGTAAGCTTTTGATGATGAATTAATGTAGGATGTACAAGACACCAATGCCAACCAGACCAAAGTAGACTTTGCTTGCACCTGGTCCTCCCTATATATATATATATATATATAAGTAGTTCAATCAATATAGATAACTGATAACTAAGAAGGAACAATCACAGCAATAACTTGACATGATGTTATTGCTTTTTATGTGAATTCAGACTTGAAAATCAATAATGATTCTAGCTACTTAACTTTTTGGTCCCGGTTAAACATAAATGACAAAGGTAGTACACAACTATGGTTATTGCAGCTGGTGAAGGATTTGATTAACGGTTAACGACAAAAGTCATGATAGGAAGTTTAACCATAAGTTAGAGGAGAGAACAGTGCTAAGAAAAACAAACAAGTTGAGCGGCGCAGCAGTGATGATTAATGCTATTATTATACTTTCTCATCACAAAATTTATCTTTAATTGTATATGTAGAGTGCATTGGATCATCATTTGGATCCACCAACAAGAAAATATATGAGAAAACGGAAAGAGGGTAGAGGGTGGAATACATTTGTTTCAAAAGGTCAATGCAGAAAGAGAGAAAGGAAAACTTAGAAGAAGGTTACACGAATGTTACAGATGCAAATCAAACATGTACTCCGATTAAAGGAAAACGCAGGATCTGTTCTTCTTTCGTTTTTTCTTTGGCTTTGGTGGCTGTAAAACAACCTTGATTGCAGCATCAAACACAGCCTTCACATTCTGAAATGTTGCAGCATAGACATCAGATTAGGCTAAAATTGTGTACTTTCTTTCAAGCATGTTGCACAAGTTGATACATTATTAATTAACTTTAATAATGCCATACACTATCAGACAAATGATGCTGTGTATTGTTTACCAAATTCAATGTCTTGGAGAAAGATATTTCACAAACAAATTTTAGAAAACAAAAATAATTCACAAGAGTGGTCTGACATCTGCAGCAAAATGACTAAAGTGCTATGGTTACTATACAGTTACGTTAAAAAATGTTTGCACTGTATATATATACATTTTATCATTGATAGAGACTTTTTTAGGTTAAATGATCTATTAAAATGAAGTTGATACTCTTTTGTTTGTGGAACCACTTTTCTACCGTTTAAGCCTCTACACACACACACAGAGATATATATATATATATATATATATATATATATATATATATATATATATATATATATATATTTGTTAAAACATTGTATTGTCTCCATTAGTTACATAGTATATGTTGATGACTAGATATTTGTCCTTGGTTAGATGGTGCAAAAGTGGCTAAAATAAATGCTGTGGACAAATTGGTTTTGAATATCCTAATGTGGTCAATATTGAAACTATAATTGGTACATGTTCTGCTATAACAATCTCCCTATGATAACTTAACCGATTATCCCGTAAGTTAAACAATTTGGTACGATTTTATATTGAATCTGCAAGAGGACCCTTTTAATGCAATTTGCTTAGAATGTATCTAAAATTTTGTCTATCTATAAGCACTGAAAAATCAGAACCTGCTGAGTCTTTGAGCTGCATTCTATGTACACAGCAGCACCAATCGCCTTCTTCAGCTCTTCTCCCTGCTAAACATTTACAGCATTCAGGTGTACTGAAAACAAAACCAGAAAAAAAAAACAAAAATTCTGTGCCACGGACAAGAAAATGGTCTTTGTTAGAACATAGAACATGAGTGACTTGCCTGGACAGTAGTTATAGGTGTGGCTCCGGGATGATCAATCAAATACTGCCTGTCTTCCCTCAAGTCTGCAGCAAATTATAAGATCACCTTAACTAAGAGATGATTGCACAGATGAACTTGTATGTAGCTTAAATAATACCAAAATATGAATTAATTTTCATAGTATTAGCTGATACCAAGTTTGGTTCCCACAAGTACAATTGGCACAGTTGGGGCATAATGTCTCAGCTCAGGAATCCACTGCATAAAATGGGTCTAGTGTCAGATTCTATTGGCAAGAATTATACCATATCACAGTTCACAGACACATTTGTGATGTTATGTGTCAGTAGGTGTAAATGTGTCATCACAGAGGGAGAATTAAGAGGCTTGTAGAAGAACCTTCTTAGAGATATTTTCATAGCTGGCTCTACTGAGGAGGGAAAATGCCAGCAAAAACACATCAGCTCCTCTATAGCTCAAAGGCCTAAGCCTGTTGTAGTCCTCCTGTCCTGAATTTATGAAGCTACAGTAAATGAGTAAGGGATGGAAAAACAGTAGCTATATCAGGAATTAAGGAGTTTAATTTCATCAATATCTACTTTTAGTGAACAAAACCTTCTTTTCACCAAAATATGTAAACTATGCACATTACAGTAAAAGTATACAACTGCTTGGTGATATAGTAACTAGAAGTTTTGTTACATACCAGCAGTGTCCCATAATCCCAGGTTAATTGTGCTTCCATCAACCACCACATTTGCACTGAAGTTGTCAAACACTGTAGGCACATAGTCCTGGTTTTTTTTGCAGAAAGAAAAAGTGAACTTTTCTATTGACCAAGCACAGGACATTCAAACAGCTAAAAATCATGCATTGCCATACCGTGGGAAAAGTGTTGCTGGTGTAAGAGATGAGCATACAGGTTTTTCCCACGGCTCCATCTCCCACAGTAACACACTTGATGAATCTTGCAGTACTCATTTTCAAGTTCCTGTGGTTTCCTCACCTCACATCACATGAAATCTCCCTTTAGCATTCCATTGCTCTCATGACTTTGAGTTGCTTAGCTTCTTTCAATTGAGGAATTGGAACTAAAAATGAAACAATGCAGAGAAATGGTTAGAAAGAAGGGTGAGAAGGTTAGAAGGGTCAATTTGAATTTTGAAAAGAAATGGAGGGATGATCAGCATTTAATAAGCCAAGTCCCTCAGCACCAACTTTAGTGACCCTCTTTTATCTTGTCCATTATTGCATTTGGCTTTCTGTTTCTTTAAGGGGAAGGCCAGAGCAGCAAAAGAGTTGTTTGGTGCAGTAGTGGTGTTTGTTGGTTAAGTATTGTACAAGGGAGAGAGTGAATAATTAGTATTTAGAACATAAGCATTCATTATCAACATTACGTTAGTCTGAATGGAATGCACTCATATTTTCAAAGATAAAAAAACGTAGTTCAATAAAAAAAACTTCATTAAAAGTTGTTAGTCATGTTTTGGATACTTGAATAGTTAATAAAGCTGATAAATATTTTATTGTAAAGAACAAAAGAAGATAGGCATTGCTGGGGTAATGGCTACAGCAGAAATAATGTTCCAAATGAGAATCATTAATTACAATTGGTGAAAAAGAAAAGTAGATGGTAAAAACTGAAAGTTTGGACATTACCAAACCAAAAGCATGGTATGAAGTTGCACTATGGTGCCGTAAAGCGACACAGACTCCAAATATTGGACAAAGTGGAAGTGGGTGGATGAGTTTGACACTATAGTATGGAAAAAATTATTGATTTTCCAAGTCACCCTGACACTGATCAAATGATGAATCAACGTTCTGTTCTTGGCCTTGGTGGATCTATCCACATCTTTATTGGGTGGTTAGTACTATTGAAGACCCACCAATGTGTTCTTATTTTCATCAGCAAAGCAAACTTTTTGACTTTTAATAATTCTATGTATTCATTAATAATATGTAATTCAGCGCAGTATAATTGAGCACCAACTGTGATTTCATTCATTTGTAAGCAACTAGGATTTTTCTTTTCTTTTTCCAAAAATAAAAGAGAACGATTCCTATCACTGCCAAGTAAAAGCTGTATCTGGTAGTCAAATGTAAACCTCAGTAATGCAAAACTACAATACCATTTGATTCTACAACCTTTTTTCCCTCTTGGTTTGCCTTTCTTTTCACATTCTCCTATGTCTTGGAGTTTGTGATTTTTTACTCTTTTGCTTAATTTTCATGCGCGTCTGACCAACTCACTTGAAGTTAGCTTTAACATGTTGAATGCATCATCATGTGAATAGAGTTTCCTTAAGCAACAGCTCCAATAACCAGGGCTTTAACATGACGATTTAGTATGAAAAAAACTTAGTTCAACCCTGTTTTGCAGGGTAACTACATTACTTTTTAATATTTCTCATGACAACCTCAGCACATATATCTGCCATAATAAAAAGGGACAAATCATGTCCCAGCTGAAAATTTAAGCTTTCAATCTGCAAAGCAATATTTGGAATCATTAGTCTGTAAACAGCAATTGTTATTTATTAGATTCAAATATAGTAGAATTTTGGCAGTATAATAAAATACTTTTATACAGTTTTAAAAATCAAAACCTAAATTAAGGAAAAAAAATTCTACAAATGAATTTGCCTTTCTGAGTTAAGTGATCCAATTTGACATTTGGGAATAACTATCTGCTTGTAAACAAGTGTACTACTAATCAACCCAGTTTCAGGATAGCTGTGTAACAGGTTATCTAGCCTTTTAAAGAATAATAAGAATTTTACTTCATTGAAATTATTGAATGGAGACCTTTTGTACACAAGATTCAATGTTTCATGTAAGTTTGTAAACTGATATAAAAAGAAACTGTAAAATTTGATATTCTATTGAATTTGTACTTTATGTATAGTAACATGCTTGTTTTTATTCTCTTAAAACTTAATTGCACTATATTGTATTGAATGAGTAAAACTCTCTGTATAAATCAAATAAACAAAGTTAATTTCAGCTACAACAAATTATAATAACATTTATATTGAACTTTTAGTAATATGTTTATAGTCATCCGTGAGGTCTTATTTGATCAAAGTTGATATGATTCACGATTTTGTGGGTATTAGTAATTTCTCCATTTAGAAAAGCATAACATTTTTTCTTTTTGATTAGACAGATGATAGCAAATTATAAAGCTTATTAATTTGCCTCATTTCAAGAACATGCCTCTATGATTACTTCCATGACTGTCATTATAAAGTAACACAAACAGCCACCAAAAGTTTAACAATCAACAACCTATATAATTACAGGAATCCAGATAAGTAATCAAAAATAAAATTATCAAGGACAATTGTTATTATATATTATTTTAAACGACAAAAGAAAATTAAAGCATATTTGAATGAACATAAAGGACAACAGTTTTTGAGTCACTTCCCCAATATCAGATGTTGATAGGCCTCTACTGGTATATAGTAGAAGGAAAACCGGTACACATACCGCCACACAACCTAACTGCCAAGGCAGTTAGAGTGGGTAGTTAGGAGGTTTGTATATAGGGGCTGAGAGGGTAGGTTGAGGGGTTAGCGAAGTAAATACTATTGGTTGTCAGGAATGTGTATCCTGATCGGGAGAGGTTAAGCTCTCTGCATTGTATCTTTGACTGTTTGATGAATGAAGAATCATTGTTTTCAGTACTCTTGTGTTGTGTTTGAGTGAAGAGAAGTGAGTACATTAGGTTCTTGATTAACGAACCTAACATTTGGTCCGACCTGCCGGATACAAGGAGGAGAGGAATCATCCATGGGAAGCCAGACGGAGGGAAGACTGGACAATTTGGAGATGACGGTGGAGGGAATCAAAGAGGAGACAGTGGCGATCAGGCGCGATATACAGCAACTGATAAAAGGGATGGGTGGAGGCCACAATAATCAAGGGGGTGGCTCGGATGGAAGCAGCAGTTCAGTGAATGAGAACCAAGTAAGGTACGACAACGGGGGAATTCCCCAAAACTGGCGAAAAAGGGTCGAGTTACCTTCGTTTGAAGGAGTGGAACCACATAGCTGGATTAACCGGGCAGAACGATTCTTTGATATTCAAAAGGTGGCAGAGGAAGATAAGGTAGAACTGGCGTACATCAGTATGGAGGGGAGCGCGAGTTACTGGTTCAAATATTGGAGAGAAAAGACCAAGAACCGTTCTTGGACGGGTCTGAAGGCGGGACTGATTAACCGCTTTGGAGGTGGGTTTAGGGGCACCGTATACGAACAATTAGCCACATTAAGGCAAGGAGGCACGGTGGAGGAATACGTTAGGAGCTTTGAGATGCTATTGGGACAGACCCAGGGGTTATCGGAGGAGTTGATATTGGGGTTCTTCCTAGCTGGGTTACAGGAAGAGATAAAAGGGCAAGTGCGAATCCAAGATCCCCAAGGTTTCATGATTGCGGTAAGGGTTGCGAGGGACGTGGAAGACGCAATGAACCGCGCACGGGGTGTAGTCTGGCACGGAGGAAGGGTGAATCCGATGAGTGTACGAGCTTCTTCAACGATCGTTAGGGGAGACGGGGATAGTAACTCTGCAAGTCGGTCCAGTGGGGTAGAGGGAGGAGGAGCTAGCAGACAGGAGGGGTCGTCAATGGCCAGTAACACCAACGTGAGGGGGAATACGATTATCGGAGGCGGAGGAGGAGGCAGAATGGTACGAAACTTACCATACCCGGAGTACCTGAAAAGGAGGGCAGAAGGGAGATGTTTCCAATGTGAGGGCCCTTTCACTCCAGGTCATCGGTGCTCAGAGAAAAACCTGAGGGTCTTATTGTTGGCGGAGGACGAGGGGAAGAATCGGAGGAAGTCGCAGGCGAGGAGACGAAATCGATGGAGCTCTCGGCATGTTCCGCGGAGGGGTTAACGCCGCCAAAGACGATGAAGTTGACAGGATTAATCCAGGAAAAATGAGTAGTGATCCTCATTGACAGTGGGGCCTGTCACAACTTCATTAGCTGGAGAGTGGTTGAGGAGTTGGAGCTGCCAGTGATGGATACGCCATCGTATACTGTAAGTTTGGGTGATGGGCATAAGAAAGTGACAAGGGGGAGATGCGAGAAAGTTCGAATAAGTTTGGGCGTCACTACGGTGGAAGAAGAGTTGTATGTGTTTGAATTGGGGGGTGTGGAAGTCGTCTTGGGAATTGCCTGGTTGGCTAAACTAGGAGAAGTGGTGATCAATTGGAGGGAGATGTCGACGAGGTTTGGAGTGGGGAACGAGAAGATAACTATTCGGGGGGACCCCACCTTATCTCGACAACTGGTGGAACCCAGAGAATTATGGAAGATAATGGATGGTGACTCATGGGTGCTCGTATGGGAGTTAGGTGTAATGGAACAGGAAACAGGGGGTGAGGTGGCGCGCGATTTGACAGCGACACAGGTAGTGGAATTACGAGCTGTTCTGCAAGCCCACGGACGCGTGTTCCAGGAGAGAGAAGGGTTGCCTCCTAGTCGTAATTTGGAGCTTAAAATAGTACTGAAAGAAGGAACAAATCCTATAAATGTCCGGCCATATAGATATCCATATCTAATGAAAGAAGAGATTGAGAAGCAAGTTGCAGACATGCTGAAAGCGGGTATTATAAGACCCAGTCAGAGCCCGTACTCAAGTCCAGTCATTTTGGTAAAGAAGAAGGACGGGAGCTGGCGGTTTTGTGTGGATTACTGGGCTCTGAACAAAGCCACGGTTCCGGATAAATTTTCGATCCCAGTTATTGAGGAATTGCTGGATGAACTCAAGGGGGCCAGATATTTCTCCAAACTGGATTTGAAGGCCGGCTATCATCAGATAAGGATGGGCGTCGCGGTATCTCGAAGACGGCTTCGAACCACCAAGGCCACTTCGAGTTCTGGTGATGCCATTTGGGCTAACAAATGCGCCGACCACCTTCCAAAGTGCGATGAATGATTTAATGGCAGTTTATTTGAGGAAGTGGGTGCTCGTCTTCTTCGACGATATTCTGGTTTACAGCTCCACTTGGAACGAACATCTGACGCATTTGAAGATGGTGTTGCAGCTACTGGAACAGCACGGGTGGGTTGCAAATCCAAAGAAATGTGAGTTTGGAAGCGACGGGTCCATTATCTGGGTCATCAGATTTCGGAGCAGGGGGTGGAATGGACCAAGATAAAATTAAGGCAATCGTAGAATGGGGAGCACCGAAAAACTTGAAAGCTTTGAGAGGCTTCTTGGGTTTGACCGGTACTATAGAAGATTTGTGCAGAGATATGGGGACTAGCCAGACCATTAACTGAGTTGTTAAAAAAGGGAAGTATGAGTGGACGGAGAAAGCCGAAACAGCCATGGCAGCCCTGAAGGCCGCTATCACATCTGCACCAGTTTAGTACTACCTGATTTTACTCAAGAGTTTCACCTTGAGTGCGATGCTTCAGGGGAGGTGTTGGTGCGGTCTTGATGCAAAACCGGAAGCCCATTGCGTTTTTTAGCCGAGCTTTGTCAACAGGATCTCTGACAAAATCCATTTATGAAAGGAATTAATGGCTTTGGTGATGGCATTCAACACTGAGGCCGTATCTGTTGGGGAGAAAGTTTGTGGTGCATACAATCAGCGCAGCCTTAAATATCTGTTGGAGCAGAGGATTACAACTTATAGTCAGCAAATTGGGATAGCCAAATTGATGGCTATGATTTTGACATAGTGTACAAACCGGGGAGTGCAAATAAAGTCGCGGATGCCTTGTCTAGAAAGGGTGAAGGGGATGTGGAGGAGCTAGAGATGAGCACTATATCCCGACCTTATTGGCATGATTTCCAAGACGTTTTGAAGGAAGTAGAGGCGGATGACACACTCAGAATCATCGAAGATGTAAGAAGGGATCCGAATACACACGCGGCCATACATTGGAGAATGACCGCTTGCATTATAAGGGGAGGTTTGGTTTTGTCGGCCAATCCAGCTGGATCCTAGATTGTTAGCTGAATTTCACGTGACAACACTGGGGACATTCGGGAGTATTTCGAAACATATAGGAGAAATCGCTCAATCCTTATATTGGGTGGGAATGAAAAAACGGTGACCGAATTGTGGCTGCGGTGCGTGATCTGCCAACAACATAAGTATCTGGCTGCATCACCCCAAGGGCTATTACAAACCACTGCCCATTCCGCAGGCTATTTGGGAGGAGGTGAGCCTAGATTTTATTGTTAAGCTGCCCAAAGTCTCAGGCTTTGACGCTATCTTAGTGGTGGTAGATAGATTGAGTAAGTATGGCCACTTTTTTTTTTTTTTTTTTGGCTTTCGCGTTGAGACATCCTTATTCAGCACGTACAGTGGCAGAGACGTTCACTCAAGAGGTAGTCCGACTACATGGGATTCCTACATCGATTGTAAGTGATAAGGACCCTCTATTTCTCAGTATATTCTGGAGGGAACTCTTTAAACTGCAGGGTACCCAGCTCAAAATGAGTACAGCATACCATCCAGAAACGGATGGTCAAACAAAGGTGGTGAATAGGATTCTTGAGGGGTATTTGAGGTGTTTTTGTTCCGAGAACCCAGGGGATGGAAGACGGTTTTACCTTGGGCAGAGTACTGGTACAATACCAATTATCAGGCTGCAGCGAGATGTTCCCCTTTTGAGATTGTGTATGGACGTTCCCCACCAGCGTTGAGTCGATTTATTCCAGGGGAAACAACTGTTGAAACGGTGGCGCAGGATTTGATTAATCGTGATGAAGCGCTGCGGCAATTGCAGCAACATCTTAAGCAAGCGCAGGAGGCTATGGTACACCAGGAAAATAAAAAGAGGAGGGAAGCGGATATTCAGGTGGGCGACTGGGTTTATTTGCGGATCAGGCCCCACAGGCAGACTTCCATGCCAACACGTTTACATCCTAAACTTGCAGCACGTTATTTTGGGCCTTTCTAGGTGTTACAACAGGTGGGCAAGGTTGCTTTTCGTCTACAGTTGCCCGAGACAGCTAGGATTCATCCGATCTTTCACGTGTCTCAGTTAAAGAAAGCGGTGGGGGAGCACAGAGTGGAAAAGGAATTGTCGAGGGAGCTGCAAGTCGAGGGGCCCATGTTTTGGCCTGTGCGAATTTTGGACAGGAGGCAACGGTAGTTGGGTGAAGTTGCAGTCCCCCAAGTCCTGATAGAGTGGCAAGAAGGAGGCCATGAGGGAGCGACCTGGGAAGATGTGGCTACCATTCAGGAACAGTATCCTGAATTCAACCTTGGGGACAAGGTTGTTTTAGGCGAGGGGGGTATTGATAGGCCTCTACTGGTATATAGTAGAAGGAAAACAGGTACACATACCGGCACAACCTAACTGCCAAGGCAGTTAGAGTGGGTAGTTAGGAGGTTTGTATATAGGGGCTGAGAGGGTAGGTTGAGGGGTTAGCGAAGTAAATACTATTGGTTGTCAGGAACGTGTATCCTGATCGGGAGAGGTTAAGCTCTCTGCATTGTATCTTTGACTGTTTGATGAATGAAGAATCATTGTTTTCAGTACTCTTGTGTTGTGTTTGAGTGAAGAGAAGTGAGTACATTAGGTTCTTGATTAACGAACCTAACAGATGTTGCTTAGTTAATCAGATAAAAATTACATCAATAGTACATAATATATTATATTTATTAAAATGATTTCATTACTTTTGTGGTGTGAGGTACAAATGACAATTGGGTCATTTCGGAATAAGGTATTTTAGTCTTATGCTAAGGTTAGAGGATTTTATGATGCTAGACTCAATGACGATTGAGCAACAAGTTCAAATACAGATTAAGACTTTAGGTTCAATGTTGATTACGGTAATGGATTTAATGGGAATCAAGTTATAACAGAGAAAAGTGATAGTGAAGGAAAGACATTCAAAATAAGGTAGTGGAGTTAATTGGAGGTGTTTCAGGTGTAGAGGTGAAATTTCACTTAAAATAATTTTTGTATTGTGTATTTCAATGTAGTTCTTTCTGTGTTGGAGTAATCTATTCACCAACAAATCATGGATACATGTTACAAGTGTTCTCATATTAAAGTCAGTCCAAGTTGGATCCATAAAGCATTTAATGTCACAATAAAAGTCCCAATAATCATACTTTTTATATGTATTTCTAGTTTTTTTATTGATTTTTTTTATTAGGATCAACCTAATTATATCTCAATTTTCTTTAAACCTAATTACTAACCTATTTAGATTAATTAGATATTTAACTAATTCTAATAATGATCCATCGATTTCCTTCCTACCCAAACGATTGTCGTGTTATATGTACTGATCGACACATATAATACAGACACATATAATACATAAGGCCCCAAGACTTAAACTTAGGAAAAGACCACTTGCATGCCTCTACTCGCATCACTACCTTCTCCCTCCTTTCGACCACACTATCGAGCTGTGTTCTAAGCTAATCGACTTTACACTTTGTTCATTTGAATGAATTTGGGGAGGGTGATTGAATGGATTTGAAAGATAATTTTTTGTTGTTGTTTATTTGTGTTTCGGTTATTTGGAGACTAAGTTACCAAAGGCCTCCACAACTTGTCTTCTTGTCTGCCTGTCGTCCGGTCTCGCGTCCGACTCCTCTGTCCACTCGTGCCCGTCCGGAGGGAACCTGTCAAAGATTCTCCGATGCCAAAGTCAGTACGAAAACTCATGGCGATTTCTATGAAACAGTAATAAATGCGCAGTGAATGCAACCTAGCTACCACTCACCTCTAACCTGTATTTATAGTTTTTTGCTATGGGCTTGGGATTTGTGAAAGTTAATCACGGCCCAACTCCAGCCCAATAACTCTAATCCTTATTTACCTTAATCCTTTACCTTAACCACTTGGCTTATAGGTCGTCCGGTATTGAACGGTCGGTCAGATGATAGCGTGTGAAGTGAATTTCTACGCGAGCGACCGCCCTCCCATGCTATTAAGGGTAAGATGGGAGAAACGCTGGTTGAGTCTCGGGATTGCTGCCTGGTCGGTCGGCCCATACGGTACGCCGACCGGTCCATACGGTACAATTTGAGTGAATTTGGAAGTAAGTAAGAGTGGATTTCGAAGTAAATTTTTTTAATCTATCGCATCAATCAAATCCTATACTAATTCTTCCAAACTTTATTTTCAAATCCACTCTTACTTACCTCCACATCCACTCAAATAAACAACAACAAAATTTATCTTCAAATCTTCTTAAATTCATTGAATCACTCTCTTCTCACTCCATTTAAATAAACAAAGTCTTAGGGTCAATGTCCTAAATTTTTCTCTTTAGTGAGGGTTATCCTACTTCCACTAGAATCATAGCATATGTGACATAGGTCAAGCGAGTTTCCCAGGTGCTCGGCACAGTTAATTTAAAAAACCTACACTATAGTTTATCCATACTTTTTTTATACTTAAAAAACTCAAACTAATTTTACTAAAACTAATTTTACTAAAACTAGTTTATAGTTCAAAAATACTGAACTTATTTTATTTTGAGAACAGTTAACTGCGGTCCTATTTGCTTAATCACAATTTTCTTCGGATCCCATCAGACTGCGCTCGCCGCCGTTGAAGGCTGCCGCCATTAAAGGTTCGCTGCCTATGTATGCGAACGACGCCAGGGTTCGAAGAAGAGTGTAGGGCGAGTCGCCCCTTTCTCTGCGAACACCGATGCAGCTCCCTTCTCTGCGACGGAGTGGTGGTTGGGAGGCACGATTGGGAGGCCAGTGAGTGGCAAAACCTGGACTTTGCGAGGCGAAGGGTTTTATTTCGTACTAGGTGGATTTTTGAAGCGTCCAGGTAAGTGATTGAAGCCCCATTTCCAACATTGTTGATTGAAGCCTCATGTGCTGATTAATATTTTGGTTTGGGTTCCCAATTAGTTCTTCGTGATTAAGCATTTTAAGTGGAGGAGAAGGATTTTTGGCGAGCTGAAATCTTGAACCTAAGGTGCGTCAAAGTGATCTGCGTTTTGAATAAGTGTTGAACTATATATTATTTGATTTTTGATCTCATTTTCCATTTGGAATCAAGTGGTGTTGTGATTGGAGGTAGTATAGTAATTAGTGTTTTGACGGAATTCAGTTGGCAGTAGATGCGATGTTTTTGCTCTTTCCATCCTTGTAGTTTAGCTTTCATAGACAAATATTCATAATTTGATTCTATGAAAATAGTTTGAGATAATTCTTTCATATAAGTACCAAGATTAATCTATTAAAAATGAACTGAATTTAATCTATTAAAATGTTCCTCATATTGTAAAAGAATATTTTAATTACTATAAGAATGTGTGGTTTTAGCTTCGAAATTAAGGCGTCGGATGAATATAGGACGCAAAACGGAAATGGTACAGCTCTGTTTGGGTTAGAAATTGAAGTGGTGCAAATCTGTTTTGGGTTTCATTGGTCTCATTGCTTGTACGTTATGTATATGATATGTGTGTAATGACTGGAACCTATTACTGACTTAGTTTTACATTGGATAGGCCGTGTAGCTGTAGGGCAGAGTGTTAAATCCTATTTGGCTGCTGAAATTATCTGGGCACTATAAATGTAAACTTCATTAGCATGTGAAAATTATTAGGACAAAGAAACTGTCTCTGATATGAGTGCTTTTAGATTTGTTGTTTGGCTTAGTAAAATGTTATTATTAGGTACTACTTTGTGCAGATATCTGGAAGTTTAACTTCATTGCTGAGCAGAATGTACTGAAGTACATTGCTTGAACTAATATTCTGTTTGGCTTGTATCCTATGGCTGGTTTTGTTTCTCCAAGTTTGCGGGTGGATATTGTTTCATAGTTGTGTTGTTTCGGTTAAAGTGTATGTATGTCCATTTGATTATTTCATAGCTGGTTTTGTATTCTTTTTATTTCTCTTTCATGCTAAAATATTTTGCTGTCTATGTGAGGATAGAAAGATGTGAACATCTTTAACTTTCAATGTTTTAAATTTAAGTTTTGATTATTGTAGGATGGTGCAAAGAAAGGCCGTGCTGTCCTGGTTTTCATAGATGGAGCAGTTCTTTCAGTCAGTCAAGTGTTTGAGACAATTACAGAACTTGGCAATGAAGGGGGCAATGAAGGGGTTCAGGGATCTGATCCTCTAGTTCTTACATCTGCCTCGCTCTTAAGTAATTCTCTTGATTCTTCATTCTTCATTTTTTTTATGAACTTCTCTGTAAATACTCTCCACTTGTAGGAGCAGTAAATAAGAAGGTGGAATGCAATTGTGTGTTATACCAAAGTGAACTGTTTTATTGAATCAGTTTTAAATCCAAGAAGTTTACAATTTATGACTTTAATTACCCATTTGAACCCTGTAGTTGCCAAAATAGTGAATTAGGTCAGTAGACTATAGTTTATTGATCACTTGATCTTACCATCTTATTATGGGTGGTTATGCTGGCCCTTATTTCCCTTGTTTCTGTTAATATTTTCTCCAGTTGAATGAATCCATAATCTGAATCTCTTTGTTATCCATCAGACTGAGATGCATTAGTTTAATAAAAATAAGCAGACCCAGGAGTTGAATTACTTTGTATTTCTGGTTTCATGCTGAGGTTTAAGAGGAATGGCTCTGAATTGATGGGTGTTCTGATCGTGTTCCTGTTCTCTCAGATGAAAAAATCAGTTTCCTTTGTAAGCTTGATGACAAGAATAACAATTTCAAGCCATCAATAAAGTTAATAAAGGCTTGTTTAATGCTATAATGTGGCTTGATTGTCATTATAATAAAGTTTATTCTTTATTAAAATTAAAACATAGAATAATTTGAGGCCATTTGATTATATAAAATTACCAGAGATGTCAGCCATCTAGAATTTTGTGCTACCGATTGCATTTTGGAGCTATAGCAGAAAGACTTTATTAAGTCAAGGAATAGTAGTTTTCATTGGCAATAGTTGTGAAAATGATCTATTTAAGCATCTAAAGAGCAGTTTAACACAAACCTTGATTTATCTTTATGATTTTCTATAGCCTTTTAGAATAAACTATAGTGAGGATTTCAAACTCGTTTTTAAACCTTTTTTTAGTTCGCTGTACTGTCGTGATTTCGGTTACGGCAAGTTCCAATCCTTTAAACATGTCCATTAACCAGATTAATACACACTTATATAGCTGCAAATGTCACAAAATATAATATGGTATTTTAGGAATAGTTCCTGCAAGTAAATGTTGTATTCCTTTTCAAAAACTTAACTCTAAGGCAAAACATTTGTAGGTGTTGTTTCCTTCCTGTTTTCCTTTAGAAAAGTAACTCATTGAAATGCTTGAAAACAATTGCTAGTGTTAAGATGAATTCAAATATTGGGATGGTTCACTTGGTCAGGACTGAAGCTTGTTGATTGTACTTGAGTGCAAGTTATTCGATAAAATGATTGCACATGTTAACTTTTTGGGCCCCAACAAAGCCCATTGACCTCGTAGACTCTTAGAAGCTCATTACAAGTAATACTAAGTTATGAATTTTATGGTTGTGTTAATCCCTGTTTGAAACTCATTATGAGATTATGAAATTTTGGTTGGCATGAAGATGTTGATTTTTTTTTACTTTATGTTTTCCTTTAATAAAAGGTCTATTTTTTAAATCATTTACTCACATTCTTTGCTGACATTATTGCCATTTTTATAACTACCATCATGTCATCTTTGACTACTTCATACATCCTTGTACTTACCATTTACAACTTGTTATACATACGGGTATCCAACCCGATCCTCCTTTGCAACACCCTTAAATACTTTATTGTTGTCTGATATTGTTACGTTTAGCTAATTTATTTCAGTTCCATGTTCCAAGGAGAGCTATTTTGAACCTAGTTATATGTTTATTGTTAATCGTTACATTGTATGTTTATATCCGTTAATTTCATCTTGGATTCTATACATTGATACACAGATATGTTGGCTTTTTGGTCATGATGTGAGGATGACTAGCCACAATTTTGTGGTTTAATAATTTCACTTCTTTCTTTAACCGCCCTTAATGTTGAGTTGGTAGTTTCTAGTGAAACCTTGTTTCATGCCCCCAGTGTAAAGGCACTGCTCTGTAAAGCATACTGAAAAAGTTATTTATATTTTATTTTGTGAATGCTTAGCCACATCTATCAATTTGTTTTTTCCTCACACCCTTTTTCCCTATTAAAGTGATAAGTATTCTTCTGCTAATTTCCTCAGGTTTCATTTCTCTCATGCCAGAAGGTGCTCCGACACTATATTAGTTGATCCAGAATGGTAATAAGAGCAACAGTGCAGCATAGGTTTCTTCTTCACTTCCGGCCTTTTCTGAGCCAATGTCCTTCAGCTCATTCAGTGTCTTCATTGCAAAATCTTGGGCAGGCTGTGAGAGAGGAAGTAGAAGCGAAAAACTATGTTAAAATTCCTGACCTTTTCATTTCCTTGGAGTCGTGCCAAAATTCAAATCCTTTTTCTTTCTTTTCTTCATTTCCTCAGAACGTACAAGTACAAATTGTTGATGAAATTTTGCAATCTTTTATACCTATCAGACCACGTTCCAAGCCTCAGCTAGCTTATTCCTATCTTCTTTCTTACACTCTTCAAAGCTCCCATCCTTTCCCCCTTGCACTTGCTATCCTACAACGGACTCTACGATCTGGTTGCGTTCCTGTTCTTCAAACTCGTGTTCTCCTCTCATCAGCTTGGTTGGAGCGGCGATGTCTGTCCCAATCTGTTGATGATATTTTACTTCAGATGCAAACAATTGGGTATACTCCTGATTGTGGAACTTGTAATTATCTACTATCATCTCTCTGTGCTGTTGACCAACTACCGGAAGCTGTTAAAGTCCTTAATGGCATGGGTGGGGCTGGATGCATTCCAGATTCAAATAGTTATGGCACGGTAATTGGTGCAATGAGCAGAGTGAGAAAGACTGCAGAGGCACAGGATTTGTTGAAACAAATGGTGGTGCAATATGGTTTAACCCCAGGACAGGGAATACTAGTGAAATTATTGGCAGCATTACGGGCAAACAGGGAGACATGGAATGCTGTTGAGATTATTGAGTTCCTGGAGAAAGAGGGTAACTCCGTTGGATTTGAGAGTTATGAGTTAGTGATTGAAGGGTGCTTGGAGAAATGTGAGTATGTTTTGGCTGCAAAGGTTGCAACAGGGATGACAGAAAGAGGTTTCATACCATATATAGCGGTCAGACAGAAGATTATTGAAGGTTTGGTCAGTATCAATGAGTGGAAGATAGCTTGTGCGTTGAGACATAGATTTGCAGCACTTAAATCTTAGCTGTTAAATTTAGAGGCGCAAGTACAATGCTTAATGCCGATAGAGTGACTTGCAAAGACTTGTGACTTTTATGGTGTCAGTGTTCTTTTCTCAATGACATTGCTGGAAGATCATCTCACGGTTTGTGGCAGAGCAATGCAGCACGAGGATCTTGAATTTGTAAAACATTTGGGTGTATAATCTATGAAGTCAAAGCATGGAAAGGGGTGAGCATATTCTGTAGAACTTGGTTTTTTGTTTGAATTGTGGAATTAATATTCCTACTTAGCCAAATTATAACTCGGTTATTCTGTACCCCACTAGAATATTGAAATCAGTCACAGGGTAACTAATGCTTCGTTTGGTAGAAAGGGAGAAAAAAAATGAAAGAAAGAGAAAGTGGTAAGAAATAAGTGAAAAAAAATTGTTTGGTTGGAAAGAAATTAGAGTTTTTTTTTTGTTATTAATAATTTTATTTATTGTTATTTATTAAATTGATATCATCTTTTAATTAATTATTATTATTATAATAAAAAAAGCGAGAAAGGAATACTCCCATAATCGATTATGGTGTTTAATGATTGATTACGACACTTATAATAGATTATGGTTTTCAATGATCAATTATATGTCACAATGGATTATGGGCATAAAAAAACAATTATTTCTTCCTTATTTTGGACAACATTATCGCCATAGCATTTGCGTTCATTTCTTTCAGCTGCGCGGAAAGTTCTCTCACTTTCTCATCTTCGTTTGACTTTTTATTGACATATCTAGTCATCCAAACCACCATCCATCCTTCATACGTATACGCATCCATTGTCCTCTTAATTTGTGCTGCATTGTTCCAGTTTCTTCTTTTTTTTCGCAGAATGTTCAATTTTTGACTTCAATATGGCTTAACTTCACTTTCGCCTGGCTCCAACGCTTAAAACTTATTCTTATCACTGGTACTGGGTGGTCCTTTGTTGGGCTTACTGGTTTACAGGTAGGTTGATTACTAAGATGGATCTTGGGGACAGGAAAGGGTTCCACGCAATGCGCAATGAGAGAAGAAGACTATAGAGGACGTGAAGGGCATTTGTAAGTTTTTAACTTCGCTTTTCTTGTATTTTTATTTCTGTTTTGAAATTATTGTATTGTGGAGCTAAGTTCTTTTTTCCTAGTGCTATACTTTTTTGAACTGACACATATTTCATTCCTTCGACAACCATAATTATTGTATTGCAAGTCAATTAGCCTCCATGATATACTGCTTAATGCTGGACAGGGTAGCTAGCCTGCATGGCAATGCCACAAGCATCATCTTTATCCTTTGTATCACACTTCATCCTAATATAGCCAGATTCACCCTCGTTATTTCCCATGAATTCTTCACAAACCAGTACTGTTTCCTTCCCTCCATTCATCGCCAGGACACTGCTCTGTGCCGGGGATCTACCTTGTCCTGTATTTTTTTTTTCACATTGAATGCAGGCCTCCACCTCCATGTTAGCGCAAGTAGAAATTAAGAAAATAGTCCTAGGTGTGAAATGGGGTCTACATATAGAGTTGAGATGCTGGGTAATAAAGATGCAGCAGAGTTGTGGGTTGGGCGGTGATTAACTTCTGCTCGCTCGTTAGCTCCTTTTTCTGTGTCTTTTAGCCATTACTTCTCCGCAGTTGCAAATAGTAGTACTAATAAATATGGGGAAAATGAATTTCTAATACTTAATGACATTATATCTTGACGATGGAGGCAACGTGTCAGACTGTAATTCAAGAGAATTTTATGAAAGCTTAAATACAAGATGAATTTCAAGTTGCTAATACGATAATCTATATGCATTGTATCATTTGAGTGAAAAGAAAATATGACGAAGAAAAGAAAAGTAATGGGAATAAAATCTTAGGAAATCCAGAAACATATTCAACAACAACAATAACTAAAAACAACTTTTTACATCTACCCAAGATAATCATTCCAATTTACAATATCAACTGTTGCGTTCTAAATAAGAAGATATCGTATAACACATTTCAAAACCATGTGCCACAATGGAGATCATAAATAACAAGTAGTACTGATTTAGAAAGTTGGTTGAAAGTTTAAGTTGGTGAGAGCATTGATTGAATTATGATATTTGTAGCCAGGGATATTATGGCTATATATAATGTATTGGTTTTGCATGAAAATGGTGGCATGCAGTTGTCAGCTGAGATTGATGACTATTGGTGTGAAGGAGTCGATAATGGCGCAACCTGCGGAGGCGACACTGCGGAAGGTGTTGTGGAACTCATAGATTTGTTGGTGAGGAATTACCTCAATCCCAGCGTCTATTTATACAGATCAAACGGGGCTTCCAGTTTCTTCAATGCCAACATTCTGAAAGAAGTTCTCAGTAAAACCCTCGTCCTTTTCTACCCAATGGTCGCCCGTCACAGTGAAGACCACTGCGTGGAGATTTATTGTGACGGTCAGGGTGTACTTTTCGTTGAGGCTCATGCAACCGTTGCCATGGACAACTTCACTCACACCTTTCACCATCGTAACCTTATTCCCGCGGTGGATTATTCTGCTGGCATTGAAACATATCCGATAGTGGTATTACAGGTGCGTGCCTTTTCTTTCTCTTTTTCAAGGATAACATAAAACTCATATTTACTGCACTACACTTCATGTATTCAGGTAACATATTTCAAATTTGGAGGGGTCTCGTTAGGTGTTGATACGCAACACCTGTAGCAGATGGAGCATCGGGTCTTCTCTTCATCAATGCATGGTCCAATGCGGCTCGTGGCATCGACATTTCTGTTCCTCCATTTATTGACAGGATCCTACTTCGTGCCAGGGACCTACCTCAACCTTTCCTCACCATGAATACCAGCTCTCATGACCCGTCATTAGCACCACCACTGCTACTACCACCACCAACACTAATGTGGTTGCTTCTATTTTAAAAGTGTGTGGTGACCAACTCAACATCCTCAAGGCCAAGTCCAAAGAAGATGGCAACACAATCAACTATACCACTTATGAGATGTTGGCAGCACATATATGGAGAAGTGTGTGCAAAGCAAGAGGCTTTCTCGATGAGCAAGAAAGCAGACTCTATATTCCAATTGATGGAAGGTCAAGGCTGCAACCTCCTCTTCCTCCTGGTTACCTTGGCAATCTCATCTCCACTATTCCCACAGCAGTGGTAGGGGATCTGGTATCAAAACTTACATGGTATGCTGCAAACAAAATCCACAATGCAATAATGAGAATGGACAACGAATATTTGAGGTGAGCTCTTAACTATCTACAGCTACAGCTTGATCCAAGTGCTCTGGTTCATGGACCACATACTTTTGGGAGTCCAAATGTTGGTATCAATGGCTGGGTTAAGTATCCAATCTATGATGCTGCTGACTTTGGTTGGGGAGACCAATCTTCATGAGACCTGGGTGGATTCCGCACGAGGGGCTAACACTCAACTCCAAGCTCAGGAAATGATGGCAGTTTGTATTTGGCAATCCCCCTACCACCAGAGCATATGAAGTTGTTTCAAGAATTCTTTTATGACTTTTGAGGGGTTGGATATCAACTTCATACCCTTTTCCAATGCTCGCTTCCTATCTTTTACTATACTGAAAATTAGAGCGTAGCTGTTATGAATTCAGATACTGACTAAGTTGAGAGATATGAAACAATGCTTTCAGATTATTGAAGTTTCTTTTTCCAATAAGAAATTATGATAATAGATTTAATGTAGTTGGACTTGAAACAGAAGTTGGGCAAGGGGCATAACTCATCTTCAGTATTCTCAGACTTAAGCAGAAGTCGTGTAGTATTCTTTATAGATTTCTTTTTGTTTTAAATCAGCAAGTTTGGAAATGGATATCTATTTATATAATTGTCTTGTTTTTGTTACCAACAGAAAGGAAAAAAGTGATATTTCTTTGATGTTTTTTATTGCATGCAGGAAATGTAATAAATCCTCTACATGAAGTTTTGAAAACAACTGTTTCACGAATGTATTCCTCTGATGGAGCTAATTGTCTTTCCTTTTAAACATTTGTGAAATATGCCTACTGAAGATACTCAAGTGCTAAGCATTTCATAAAAAATGTGTCAGTGACATAATAATTGTCACTTCAATTGCTGCAAAAGAATTTTTAAGAGTTTGCCTTTAGTATTTCTCATTTTGTATCTGTTTTTGTCAACTTTTCCTTACCAGACAATTCTACATTTCTCTCGATTGTTTTGTTATGCTCCAATTAATTATTTTAAGTCTCGTATATAGGCTTGTGATATCAGGATATAGATATGAAGAACAGAAAAATGCATCACATAGAAGGTGTTTTTGTTCTAAACGAAAGGATTTGAAAGTTGGAGACATTGTAAAATTGTAAAGCATGAATCTTTCTCTGCTGATCTAATCTTTACTTTCATCAAGTTATGACGATATAATTTGCTTATTGAACCATAAATCTTGATTGAGAAACAAATTTAAAAGTTAAACAAGCTCTGCAGGAAAATGTTGTAAAAAAACTCAAGCTTCAGAATCTATAAAACTTGGAAACGTCTTTCATGACATGTTCTTGTATATCAGACATTAATGAATTATTACGAGTAAACCTATATAAGAAGTTGTAATCCTAATTTCAATTTAAAAGCTTAAAATAATGAACTTATATTTATTTTTAATATATGCTATTTAATATTTTATATATTTACTTAGTATGAAACTCAAATCGCACTTAGATTCTTATATATCCTATCTATATCTGGGATTTCTCAGCAACACCCTTTTACATGTGATCCAGAAGTTGGAAGAGTGATGTTGATGTAGTAAAGTCCAAAGTTGCTTCGAAGTTTTCTTCATCAGAAAATTCGAGCCTTCTTCCTCATAGTGATGTGCAGAGTAGCTCTCCCAAGAGCCTTGCAATTTCTGCAGGAATGAGAATACATCGTTTTTGTATGCATAGTGCTTTGAAGTTATAAGTTATGTAGACATTCTCCTTCCATCCTCCTTAGAAGTCTTTTAAGGTGATAAAGTTTTAAACTTTAATTTAGATATAATAATTTAAATACTTCATGAGATAATTATTGAAAGTCTCACTCAACTAAAAATAAGACTAATTTATAATATTAAATGGAGGTAAACTTTACTTTACAAACCTATTTTATAAAATTGAATTAGACTTAAATTCATATTATAATATATATAATATATATATATATATATATATATATATATATATATATATATATATATATATATATTATATATATATATATATATATATATATATATGGGGTTTGCGCGCGTGTTTTTCAGTTGGTACATTTTAGCAATGTGTACCGGGTTTTAGTAGACAAAAATACCCTTATATATCATGGATTCTAAGTTTTAAAGTTAAGGTATTTTAATAATTTTCATTCTCAAAAAAAAAGAAATCCCAAACCCTTGCTCACGTCCCTCATTCCTCTCAACCCTTTCTTTTTCATCTCTCTTACTCCAACATTTTCTCTGTCATCCTATTGTAGCCCCAACTGAAAAAAGTCAGAAACACGGGCGGTTAAACAATCTTAATAAAAACTAATTTTATAATGAGTTTTCATTTTATAATTTTTGTCTTATCTGATTTTATCCAATTTTCACAAGCATATAAAGGAATTGGTAATTGACGTGGAAAAAAATCAGAAATACTTGCTGTTAAACAATTTTCTACAAAAATGATTTTATAATGAGTTTTCATTTTATACTTTTGCCGTATATAATTTTATCTAATTTTCAAAAGCATAATGACATTTGCCTGAAGGTAAATATGTCAATAACTCAACTCTTTACAAAGACAAATTGTTTAACGACAAGTGTTTCCTGATTTCTTACTGGGATTACAGTAAGGATGACAGAGAAAAGGTTGGAGTGAGAGAGATGAAAGAGAAAAGGGTTGAGAGGAATAAGATGGGTGAGTAAAGGTTTGGAGGTTTCTTTTTTTTTTTAGAATGAAAATTATTAATAAAACTTAGAATCCATGATATATAAAGGTATTTTTGTCTACTAAAATCCGGTACACAATACTAAAATGTACTAACTGAAAAACAGGTTTACGCGCATTAGCAAACATATATATATATATAAATAAGTGAACAAATAAAGTACTTTTAATCATTTAAATTTAGATAATAAGCTAGTTTCTAGAAGTTTTAGTCAATTAAGGATAACTTGTATTCTTTAAAATTTATATTAGCTATGAATTGATTTCTGAAGTTAAGTATCTATAGTTTTAAATTAAGTAATTTTAGTTCATCAATTTTTTTTTCGAGATCTTTCTACCTACAATTAATTATATTTATTGGATCTCTCTATCTACCATACTATCGTTATAAATTAAATATATCTTTTTCATTTTACACCTTTTAGTAAACCAAGCTTTTATAATTATATGAATTAAAAAATTAACTTCACATCCAAGTATCTTTTCATTACAAGCAAACTAGCCAAAAGTTAACGTAACTGAGGGAAAATTAATGTTAGAGCTTCAATTTTCCGTTCCAACATAGACGCTAAACAGGTGAACTTCAAACAATAGTGTGTTGTGCGAACGCTAATATAATAACGGTTAAACCACTTTCGTGTTCTTTATTTTTGTTGAGTTTTTTCAAATAAATATCTTTCTTATTTTTTTTTCCAAATTGGGTCTCTAAAGATAAGTGCGAGAAAATTTATTAATATAAATAAAAAAAATAAGTGTGATTATACACACATTATTTATAGTTCATATTAATTGCAAAGAAACACACAAATTTAGAATTAATATATAATTTAATGTCGACTCTAGCTTAAATAAAAGTAAATACTATAAATAAAATAAAATTAACGACACTAATATTATTTATTTTTAATATTTTTTTATTTATCAATTAACTTAGTTTAGTTAAATCCCTTATGTCACACTAATTTATTCATTTCTAATATTTATTTTAATTATCGTTTATTAAGTAACATTAATTACATAATTAAAAATAAATAAAATTATCATTTAATAAGTCATACTAATTTTATTTAATTTTAATATTTATTTTAATTTAATTAGTGTGTTAAACTAATGCTAATATAAATATATTTTTAAATAAACAATTTAAAAGTAATTTTACATTTTCTTGACTTTTCATTTTCAAAGATTAACGTAACAATGACTTAATCGATTCTAAAATAACGTTACAATTTAGTTGACATAAATATTTAAAATTTATATTTTATTGTAATGATTAAAGTGGAGTATGAAAGGAATGCAACTATCACAGTTAAATTTCATACAATCCAATTGCAATTGTAGATACATAAAAACATATGGTTCAATTTCATTGAAAATCTATCTTAAAAAATTGTTTACGTACATGTCAAATAGATTTATATTCACAAACATTATTATATGTACATTAACATATTAGTGTAAAATATGGTAATAATGACATCATTTTACGTTGGTTGACCAAAATAATTCCATATAAATATATACAGTAATAAAATCGTAAATAATTAAAAGTTTTCTGGGTTGATATTGGGTAAAACACATAAAATATGTAAGCAGAACTCACGCATATATCCAAACACAATGTTAGGCTCTCTTGTACATAAATAGGTATTTTTATTTGCATGCTATCATCTAAATATTAAACTTTTTATTAAATACTAAACTTACTAAATTAAAACCATAATTTAACAGAATTTGATCAGCTGTAGAAGAAAAAAAATAAAGAAGTAATAATTTTACTAAATAGCGAATCAAACTTGTGTTATTTTTAAAAAAAAATGTAAATTTTAACTTATAATAAAAATAAAAGACTCAATTTTGAACAATCTATTTTCATTAGTCAAACTTAAATTTCAAATGTCTGACTCGGTTCAGTTAGACTTTTTTACAGTCGTATTAATCCTTACAATTTTACTCGTTTTGATAAATAAAGATGAAATAGAACTATATACATACAAAGAAAGTTATTGATGGAAAAATGTTGGATGTTAGGATTATTTTTATCACTATAGTTTTATCTATATATATAATTAATATGGATATTATATTAACGATGGATATATATTTACAGTACATATCAATTTTTAATATAAGGCAACAAATTTTTCATACCTTTAAAATTGTGTCATACTATATATTAGAGAACTTCTATCCCTATACAATAATTTAATAAACAAAATATACTAACATAAACTAACATAAACTAATTTAGTACCAAACTTTTTACGATGCAATAAATTTCTTAGGGTGCATTTGTTATCTTTATCACTTAGCTTGAATTGCAATGCTATGAAGTGGTTAAGGGCATAAATGCATGTGTGAAGTCTATTATTATAACTTGTAGGTATATAGTAAGCACATAGTATTAATTTGTAGGGTGGGGTATGACCAAAAAAAAAAAATAAAAGTATAGGATTGAGATAATGATTAAGGTAGGAGGGGAAGGCAAGGCCTAATAAAGAACCATATATATTGTATTAATAATATAAAGTTCATCCATTAAGATAGTTCTAATCATATTAAGCTTTGATAAATACTTTTTTATTTAATTAAAAACTAATTAATTAATTTCAAAAGAAGAAGATATCGGGAAAGAAACAAAAATGATATTTGAAACATAATTTTTTTTATATTAATTTATTTTTTTTTTACATTTTATTTTCTGGTTTTTTTAAAAATATAAAAAAATAATTTTTTTAAATATTTTACTCTTACGATTATAAATGATAAATGTGTATTATGGTATGTTTATTTCATAAATGAATAAAAACACATAGAATTAGATGTTGAGAGAGAGAGAGAGAGAAAGAGAGAGAGAAGAGGCATATACCCTACATGTGAGAATGGTTTGGGGACAAAGGAAAGAAAGGATAGTGCGTGGAAACAATTCACATGGGAGCATAAGATAACATGATCCTTCATCTTTTTCTTATCTTAATTACCTTTTAACGAAATGATTAATGAGACACGTTGCATTATAAGCACTGCAACATTATTAAATAATCTCATGCACATGGCCTTTTCTTTCTATCACTAACCCCTCAACTAGACAATATATCTTTTCATTCATCATCATGCTAATACAAAATACCTTAACGAAATATATATTTTGGTGAAAAAGATAAAGAAAAATAAGGGCATCCATCCACTAAAAAGACGGACACAAGGGCACGTGGTGGCTGATTCCCACTACTTATTAAACCACTGGCGACTTTCCAGTAACACCGTTCAAACCCAACCCCTCCTCCCAGCTGTTCATAGCTGTCCAATCCCTTCCCATCCCCATGTGACCCCACTGCACAAACACATACATACAGATACCCCAGAGATTTTTTTCCCATTTTTAAACCCCAGAACAAAATATAACTATTCAAAATTATACCTTTTTCTTTTTTTTTTAATTTTCAAAACTTAAGAAAGTTCATGATTGTGTTGTTTTTTGTTCGTGTGCCTTTCTTACCTCTAACAACATTCCCCTGTGCTTGCTGGGAACGTGCATATATATTTATAAAAGAGATGTGTTAAAGCCTTGTTTCATTTCTTCTCTCTCTTCTTCTTCTGCTGCATGATGTCATATGCAATATACAGATACAATAATGTGCATATTTTTCATAGGGACATGTACAACTGCAACAACATTAACATCCGAGGTTAATCTGTGGTAACACTTTCTTTCTGGTTTGGTGTGTGTGTGTGTGTTTCAAATGGCGCAATTGCCTCCAAAGATCCCAAACCTGTCACCGGGTTGGCCGGACTTCTCTTCTCAACACCAGAAGATGCCATTGCCACCTCTTATCAACGACACCACCACCACCACCCATCAAAATCAAAACCCTTCTTGGGTGGACGAGTTCCTCGACTTCTCCTCCGCCCGCCGCGGCGCTCACAGGCGGTCGGTGAGCGACTCCATCACCTACTTGGACGCACCGATGAGGTGTGGTGAGAACAACAACCATAACAATAGTAATGGCAATGGCAATGAGTTTGACAGGTTTGATGATGAACAATTCATGTCCATGTTCACGGATGAAGTAGTGCTCTCTGGGGTCCCCTTGCCACCACCGACTACCTTGTCCTCCTCTAACCCTTCTAGCCCTTCCGATCAGAACTTCTTCCATGATGAGAAAGAGAGCAGCCGGAAGGAGAGGAAGCTGCAGAAGGAGGAAGAGGAGCACCACCACCAACTGAAAAATGAAGCAGCCGAGGTTGAAAGCCAATGCATGCAGGAAATTGCGCAGCCTCCAAATGACACCAATACTTCTTCTTCCAATGAGAGAATTAGTGACCCCAAGAGAGTCAAAAGGTACGTCTACTATTCTCATTAACCATTCATATTTTTTCTTCCTCCAGTTTTAAACCATTACACAGAATTTCAGTCTGTTTTTCTCATACAAATTTTGCTGAACTTCATGTTACCAGAATAATTCTTCGAGTAATTAGTCTTTCACCACCCAGATAGTAATCAAACTTGTTCTCATCTCTCGTATTATTTTCCTCTTTATCGTACGACCAGTCATATCAATTATTTATTTCTTTTTTATTATTTTCTTCTGGAGTTTCTAAAGAGATGTCTACCAATTTTTTTCTTGAAAGAAAGCGGTGAATGTCTATTCTAATTTTGAGGTGGATAAATGATTCTTATACTTGAGAATTGATTCGCAAAATTAAGCGGTGTTTTTTCTTTTCCATTGGCTTCTGTAAAATGTTTCGTTCTTTTTGGGAAACTGAAAATGAACCATGAATTAGAATTTTTGTATTTTTGGAGTTCTGTTTCTAATTGTCGTCTTGCATCAGAATCTTGGCTAATAGACAATCTGCACAAAGATCGCGAGTGAGGAAGCTGCAATACATATCAGAGCTTGAGAGAAGTGCAACTTCATTACAGGTTTGCGACGTAACGTGATGTGACTACAATAAATCTTTGCTTGGTGCTGATAAAAAAATCTTTGCCTTTATTAAAAAAATCTTTGTTTTTTTCCTCATAGCCACAATAAATACTTTTTTGTTAATTTTTTATATGCCATAATAATAAATAACATAATTTTTCTTCAATATTTTTATATTAAAAATTCACTTTTTTTCTTAATTGTTTTCATCACCTGCCACTTATTTTATTTCACATTTTTCTATTGTTATGAGAAGCATTTTTTAATACGTGTGGTTGAAATAGCATTCACGAAGATAAAATATTGACCCTTTCCCAATCCGTTGACAAATGAAGGCTGAAGTTTCAGTGCTGTCTCCAAGGGTTGCATTTTTGGATCACCAACGTTTGCTTCTAAATGTGGACAACAGTGCTCTCAAGCAAAGGATCGCTGCCCTTGCTCAAGACAAGATCTTTAAAGATGGTAATTACTTTTCTTTAATTAAAAGTCTAATTTTTATTATGGATGACATAACTAACAACCCTGTTAAAAGATGAGGTTGATGGAAGCATTAATTATTACTTTATGGCATTTAGAATCCATGCTATTTGTCTGATCCAATGTGCTCTCCATTTACTTTTTCCATGTAAGTGAAATAAAAATTCCTCATAGTTTGGAAAAGTGTATTTGTCCACAAGAAGCTCATTTTGCCAAGTGAACCTAACCTCGTGGCTTTACTTGTCTTGATACTTGCTTCATGCATGTGATCTTATTCTCTCTCTCTTTTCTCTCAAAACTCTATTTAATACCAAGAGAGAGAAACAGAGAAATGTGGTTTAAAGAGAAACAGTACCATCACTGGAAACTGCAGTTCTGGTTTCTGAAAACATATTTTGTTATCAAATTGGTTCGAGAAACATGGAAGTTAATATGAACTTACTGTATAACTTTGTGTTTGTTTTAAAACCAAGAGGAAAAGAAAAAACATTTGTTTTAAGAATGTAAAGGAAAGAGAGAGAGAGAGTGGTAATTATTTTATTAACGTAGTTGCGAGAGAAAGACCAATTATGAAAGTGCAAGAGTTATATTGATTTTAGCGAAAGCTTTTCGTGTGCACGCGTATTTAAGTCTGTGTCCGATCATGTGTGATGTCTCCAAGTAGTTAAAATTGTTTAACTGATTAATGATAGAAATGATACAAACGCAGCTCATCAAGAGGCACTGAAGAGGGAGATAGAGAGACTGAGGCAAGTTTATCAGCAGCAGAGGCTGAAGAAGATGGAAAATGCAGCAGAATCAGGTCCATTACCATTATGTGATGTTCAAAGAGAAAAGGAAGTACAACTTCTGAACGTTTGAAGAAGATTTATGAGATGAGAGTGTGGTTGTTTACATAAAGAGAGAGATGCATGGGAGAAAGGAAAGGTTAAATTTTTGTTGTGCATTGAGTATTTTGATTAGAGAATTGATGAAGTTTGAGTGAGTGAGTGAGTGAGTGAGTGGTGGTAGGCTTCTGGTGTGAAACAGCGCAGGCACGTGATGTGTTTACTTTAAAAGGAGGGGACCACTGAAAGCTTGCATGATTAGAATGCAGGGGATCCACATGTGCAGCAGTGGCATCAAAAGAGAGGGTGGAAGAAACAGTTGTGTCTGTCTGCTTTAACTTGATAGATAGGAGTGTGGTATATCTTCATCATTCCTTTCACTTCTTTATTTCTTCTCTATCATTCTTTTCTATTTTCCTTCTTCTTTTTCGATGCATCTTCCAAAACAAACACAACTGCCCATGGATCATGCATCAAATTAATCAACCTGTATATCTCTGTCATGGCTTTTCTGCTTTGCCTCTCTACTTTCTCTTATCTTATCTTTTTTATTATTTCACTTAATTATTTTCTGAAACCCATAATGTAAATACTCACTTCACACAATTTTTCATGTATATATATAATAGTGTAGTTTTTCTGCTTTCACTGTTTCACAACTTTCTGTGTTATGAGATTGAATTACGTCACACCTATGCCAAAAGGTAAAACATTGTGAGTGAAATTGCATTGGAGAAAGTGCATGTATGTTATCTCAATCTCATCTCACAATGTTTTTTTATCCATTTCTTATTCTCTTTTTCTATGTTTGCAAAGCTATACCTTTTTTCCTTTTCTTTTGTACTTTGTTTGTCAAAAAAATGCTGTTTATTACTGTGATCTATGGACTCTACCGAGAAAATAAAGAGAAAGTCTTAATTAGCAATGGTGATTAACTCTAAATCTTAATATAAAAGATTTATCAGTATTCTTTATTCATATACTACTCGATGTACTTGTGTCAAATCCATGAATAGCTAATGTGTACTTTGCTCAAATATTAAAAATCGTACCATACATTTTGATAGGGAAAGAATCCAAAGGTGCTCTTGGTAATATATCTTGGCAATGAAAATAAATATTTTACCACTGTCAACACAAATCAATCATTTTCATTTTGATATCATTTATGAGTTTTTATATGATTCATCAAATAGAGACAACTTTAATATAATCTAAGTTCATCAATATGTAAAAAATGATTTCACTTTTAATTTAGAAGATTAAAATAATAAATTTATGAGTCAAAATGGATTTTAACATGCGAGTGAGTTTGACTTACCAAATATTTATTACATGTTAATGTGAGATTGGGTTGGTATAAATTGAGTTTTTTAAGTATGGGTTAATTTAGACCTGCTCACATAATTCGTGAATTAAATGAGTTTACGGATTGAAGGTGAGTTTGATCATAAGCTACCAACAATAACTCTTTACTAGTCTTTTTACCATTTTTTCACAATTTATTTTTTTATAATTATTCACTACTTCTAATTGTGTAGATTGACAATTTAATTTTTTAAATAGTAAAATAATGTTTAATAATATTTAAATAGTTCGAATATTTAATTTATTTGTTTGTCAAATTAGATAAATTATTATAATTTTCAACAACTATAGAAAATAATGTATAATAAAATAAATAAATACATTCATTAATGAGTTGAGTCATACTTAACAATTAATTCACTAGCCTCTAGCATCTGATAAGTCAAGTTGAATTATAAAAAAAATTTATCACCAAAGGTGAACTGGATAAAAGTAAATCATTTTTAGCTTAACTCATTGTAAATTGAAATTAATTTATGTGTGTCAAATAACTCAATTTTAGCTTAACACATTGTAAATTAATTTATGGGAAGTCGAGTTGACTCGTTATGACATTATATTAATATGATATTTAATCATTCTTATTTTAATTTAATGTGAGATTTAAATTAACTTTAAGATTCTTAAACAATTATTCAAATTTGAGTTGAATTTAAGACAATAAGAAAAAAGAAGCCTGAGTGAGTAACAAAATTTGTGGGAAAAATTTGTATGATGTGACATTAATGTAGGTTATTGGAAGCTAATCCAGGAAGACGAATCTAGTTGAAGCAGGATATTTTTTCCAGGAATAGGAAAGCAAGAAGATGCATATAGGGGGGAGTTGATGCAGAGTCGAAATGCAAATGTACAGATTGTCTTCCCTAGAAGTAGATTTAATACATATTTATAAGGAATTGACATGGACTATTTTCTTTTTGGCTTGTATGTTATGACATTTATACTGGCATGAATGTGACATTTTGGCAGTGATGAAATTAGAAATGGTCCAGTGAGTGAATTGAAGGCCATGTGCTATAACTTTTAAAATTAAACCAATGTGATGGTTGTTAGTACGTTTAAAACGTTATAGAATTTTGGGTACATTAGGTGGCTGTGAACATGCTTAACTACTGTTGGTCTTTGAGCTCTACAGTACGGTCCATTTCTCATCTCATCATTTACTATTCTAGCATCTAGCTTACTGTTCTACCACAACCACAAGACAAACCCATATGCATATGCATGCCTCAAACTCATCAAACAACTACAACATCACCCTCTACTTCTAGTATTCATTATTACATCTCATTTTCTTTTAATAATACATCATCCACATCTCTCTCTACCATTTCAGTCTTCAAATATAAATTTATTTCCAGCAGGTAGAAAGATTTAGCGATCAATTTCACTCACGAAAGTGGTAAAACCATCCACACTTGCACAGTTTTTTAATACTAGTATATGGGGGTGGTGGCCAACTAATGGGTGGTCCTTGTATGTGAGTTTCACTGTTTTGATCGATTTATAGAATTGAAAAGATTTATTAAAATGTTTAAAGAATAATTTTGAAATATTATTTCAAATAATAGTGTATCATATATATATACAAAAATCCTATAATTTCTCATCTATTAAATGAATGCACAAATTATAATAATACCTAAATTATAAATAACATAATATTTGATTGTCTAATATTTGTTAATGGAATATTTGACATATCTTAATATTCTCATTCAAGTTGGTGTATGAATATCACATATCCCCAATTTGAATAGAGACTCATTAAACACTCTCTTTAACACTCTTTAGTGAGAATATCAGTCATATGCAATTTTGATCTTACAAAGGGAAAGTAAATTATTCCAGCTTCAAGCTTTTCTTTGATGAAATGTCTATCCATCTCCACATGCTTTGTTCTATCATGTTTCACAGGATTGTGAACAATTGCTATAGTCGACTTATTATCACATACAAACTTAAAGATTAATTTGGTTTAAAGCCCAAATCTGATAGCACATTTTTAATCCACAAAATTTCACATACAACTAGTGTTGTGTCTTTGAATTCTCCTTCAGCACTAGATCTTACTACTACAGGCTTTTTTTTACTCCTCCAAGTTACTCCCTTTTACCTTTAAGTTTCCATGATTTGAGAACAAAATTTCTTTTCCAGGAGTGAACTTCAAATATCTCAAAATCCTCTCAACAACATCCATATGAAGCTTTCGTGAGTCATACATAAATTGACTAACAACATTCACTGCATAGGTGATATTTGGATGTGTATGGGACAAATAAATTAATTTTTCTACCAGCCTTTGGTATTTGCCTCTATCTTGCTGAATTTAAGCATTGAAAGAATTTATGATTTTGTTCAATTGGGGTATCAACTAGTTTACTCCCAAGCAGTCCAGTTTCTGATAGTAAATCAATAGTATATTTTCTTTGACACAGGAAAATACTATGTTTTGATCTAGCTACTTCAATACCCAAAAAATATTTGAGGTTTCCAAGTTGTTTCATATCAAATTCAGATGCAAGATATTATTGTAAATTAGAAATCTCATCTTGGTTATTTCCGGTAACAATTATCTATCCACTCACTACCCTTAGTAACAACAAAAAGATTAAGAGCAGAGTTAGATATACGTGACTTGGTCACAAATCTGGCACCAATAGAAATATAACTCTTGGAAGCTGCGGAAGTCTTAGAATCATGTTTCTCTGATTGATTTTTATCGAAAAGAGCTATCAGAAATATTCAATGAAAAAAAAACATGGATTCCTATATTGTAGAGGATATCAGTGTTTGACTCTGATATTGTATTAAAAAGTTTAAAGAATAATTCTGATGCATTATTTCAAAAGTGTACCATATATATATATATAAGTATTAAAAAATGACATTTGCATGATTATACCTAAATTATAACTAACACAATATTTGATTGCATAGTATTTTCTAATAGAATATTTGTCATATTTTAACAAGATTCATATTCAACAAATCATGAAGTCGAGTCGATTATTTTAAAAAATTTAAAAGTAATTTATTTATATATTATAAATTAATCTTATTTTTAGTGGTAATATTTGATAAAGATGAATATAAATTTTGTTTACAGTTGTGTCGAAATATGCAAGGCAATCTCGTTTTTATGAGCTTATCCATATTGTCTAATGTTTTACTAATTTATTGATACGAAAATATAGTTAACTTTTCAGTAAAGCAAATAAAGTATAAATTATTATGAGAGGGAGCTTCGGAAATGACTTGTTCAAGCATGAACGATAATCAACCCTATTGTCTGTGAGTTCAAGACGGAATCCCACCAGAATTATCAAAGATTGAACAGCTAAATATTTATTCTATTGACCTTAGTGTATATTATATATAGTTTTTTAAATTACTGGATATTAAAAGATCATAATAAAATAAATAACTCATTTAGGTCATCTTTTAAATGTTTTTAGTGATACAAAAATCTCATCATTTTACTTAATCAAATTGATCTGCGTATGATTGATGATGTTATATACCGAGGTGAATTGGTGCTAGTTTGTGTTAGGATGATAATAATTCGGATTAAGTATGAATATTGTTTATTCACTATTCGACTATCCGACAAAAAAACTAATTTAAAATATATAGATATTTTAAAACACAATATTTACATATATTTAAGAGAAATATTTAATAAATTTTTAAAATAAAATAAAAAAATATAAAATAAGATACAAATTAAATTAAAATTTAATTTTAATTAAACTTAACCTAATAAAATATAATTTAATTTTAATTTTAATTAAATTTAACTTAATAAAATATAAATTAAAATTAAAATTAATTTTAATCTTTTGCAGGTAGTCCAAATTTGCAGGTCCATGAAGTACGATATTGTATCCCATCCATTTATAAATGAGTACTAAAATATTCACTACTCGCGAGTAATAAATATTCGTGTATACTAACTATATAGATTTTATATGCGTAAACTCGCGAACACGACTATTTTTGTCACTTAAAATCCATATTTATGTCGATTCATAAGTTTCTATACTAAAACTGAAATATTATCATAAAATAGTTTCAATCATTTTAAGCTAAATAAACAAATACTATTTTGATTTCTATTTTCGTTGAGTTTTATTCAATTTGGTTATAATTTTCGTCAATTTTGTTCGATACAATCTTATTTGCTAGCACCGTTTAAATAATTAACGAGAATTGTATGTCACTTTTTGTTTTTGTTTTTGTTTCATTTTTTATTTTTCATTTTTTTAATTTAAAAAATATGTCCATGTGTCAATCCAACATCGTGTCACGTGACAATAACAATGCCACATGTTAGTTTCATATATTCATTTTGGTCCATGTATTCATTATTTTTGTTCAATTCAATCTCTATTTTTTTTTAAATGAATCAATTTTATTCCTTCTCTATATTGAAACCAAATTAAATTTTTACATAAATATTTATATTTTTGATTTACAATTAGAGCTGATTTAAAATTAAAATAAAAATTTTAAAAGTAATGACTAAACTTAAATTCTAAGAGGTTAGAAACCATATAAAATATTGAATCAAAATAAATATTAATATTAATACATTTTACAATATTATAAGAAATCAGTGTAATTATTATTGTGATAAAAGAAACATAAAAAAAAATTTAAAAATAATTTTCAAAAAATATATAAATATATATATATATATATATATATTTAAATTTTACAAATTTATTTTATAATTGATTAATATAATGTCGTACGACATCTCTAATTAATATTTTATGCTATTGTGATAAAAAGACAGAAAAGAAAATCAAAAATTTGTTATTTTAAATATAATTTTATAATCGATTAATATAATATTGTATGATTTTTTTATTTTAGTTGATGTGATTTTTAATAATGTGATTTTAAAGTTTTGATATTTTAAACTAGTAATATCAGTTTTAAAATTTTCATCCTAATTTTATTTTAATTATAACTTTAAATTAGAAATATTTAATACAAACATGATTTTAATAAAATATTATTATAATATTTATATAAAAATAAAATTTTTCTCTCAATTTAGAAAGAACAGAATTATTTCATTTTAAAGAAATAATTATGACTTAATTAAAAAAAATAACATATATATAAAAAATAAAAGATACTAACATATCACACTACACTGTACCTGACACCGCTAATAATATGTGGTGTGATGCTCGATTGACATATGAACATTTTTATAAAATTAAAAAAGTTTAAAAATATAAAAAAACACAAAACCATGAATTGACATATATCATAATAATTCACTATTGATTAATTATTTAAATAATATTAAAAAAATAGTTAAATTAAAAAAAATTAACAAAAATTATAACTAAAAAAATGAATATTAAAATTAAATTGATCAAATTCAACACAAATATGAACCAAATTATTATATAAGCCTAATTAGATCGAATTAACTTTCATTTAAATTTAATCTTATTTAAATAATCTTACTTTTATATATGTCCAATAATAAATTTACTCAAACTTAAATGGACAGTCACTCTTGTAATTATATTATGACCAAAGTAAATTTTATTTTTATATTGTAAATTAATTTAGACATTTTATTATGACTTAATTGATATATTTAAAACATTAAATTATTTTTTATTAAAATTGTGTTATTTTAAAATTAAATTGAGATAATTATAATTTTTAAGAAAAATAATATCTCCATCTAATTAATCAAATGATTCTATGATGACATTCGTCACTTAATTCGATCTAAGTAACAGTTATCTATGTTTATGGAGCCCTTTTCAAATTAAAGTCTGGACTTCGGATATGACCCGACGAACAAAAGACGTATTAAATCCTGCTAATCAGTTTTCTTCAATGAGTGTTTCATCCGGTACCTCCAAGCATTTTATTATGCACATTCAATTTCCTAAAATGCCCTTAATTAATAAGTGATTTAAAAGTTTAATTTTTTTATTATTGAGAATTTTTGTGTGCACCATTGACTCCACCTTCATTTTCCTCCAATCATCAAACATGCATTCCTGCTGCACTTGGACACCCCTTCACTCCTGCACCCCTATTGCATCCCCATCCCTACACCCCATTTCATCTTTATAAAAAAAAACATACACTCCCTACACCTTTGAACTACAGCTCTTTCATAATATTTTTCCTCTTGAGCTTTTTACTTTGCAGCTCATATTGTGAGTGGGAGTTGTCTAAAGTATTTCAGAAGGTTTATTCGAGTGCGGCTTGGAGTGCTTGACTTGCTTTGTGGTGGTGCACTCGGTGTGTTAGCTCATTCTTCTTTGTGTTCTTGTTGAAGAGGGAGGTTAGTATTTTTTTTTAATCTGTGTGCATAGTTAGACTTGTTGGTTGCATTGGTATTTTATTTCCATTAATCTATTTGCATGCATGAAATGTAAAATCGAAATTGAACTTATCAGTTGTGGAACACCGATGCAGGGGACTCGGATGTGGACATCCGATTTACGAAAGCTTCAGATTTAGATATCCGATACATGACTTTTATTATATTCATATTTTGTACCTATGAACATTATATACTTCTTATATTAGCTTAATTTTTTTTTAATACTTCTTATATTAGTTTAATTTTTTTTAATTTTATGTATGAGTTTATAATGTATTATATAATTTCTAATTAATATAAATAATTTATGAATGTATTAAAATTAATAAAATTAATTTTGAATAAAAAACTGAAAATGAAAGTATCGGATAAGAGTATCCGAATGCACCAAAATCATACGTGGATACCCTATTATCACATATTCGGACGTGGATATCGGATTAACATATAATATTTACGTTATTTCTTATTATGAAATAAATGATTGTTTATTCTATACAAAATCTCAGTACGACAAAAATACAATTGTAAAATACCAAATGTGGTATATAAGTATGGTCGAGTTTTTCGTTGGGCTATTTAATAGAATACTCCAAATGTTAAGTTTAGATTACGTTTAAAATCGTAAAAAAAGAGATTGAAATAAATAATTTAATTAAATACTTTGTGTACCGGACGACACACATGGGACGATCGGCAGGACTGGAGCACGCAGGCCGGACAGTCATGACAGGTAGGTCTGCAGATGTGATTAAGGTAAAGCACTGATTGGAGAATTGGGCTCTGGATTGGGCCGTGATTAAAGCCTTGCTAATCCTAGGCCCATGAGCAAAGTTATAAATACAGGTCAAAGGTAAGAGGTAGGCAGATTCATTAATTACGCATTTATTTGCAGTACTTAAACAACCGATCGAATCTTTACTGACTTAAGCATGAGAGCACCTTTAATAGGTACCCTTCCAGGACGGACAGACTTTGAACAGCGAAAGAAAGGATAGCGAAAAGACCGAACGGAGACAGCGGATGACACACAGACTCAGGTAATTCGACCCATACACGAACACTTTGTTTATTAATTATAATTTAATTTGAATAATGATTGTTATCGATAAAAGTATTCCATTTCATCTCAAAACAATTAAAATATAAACCTTTTAGATTAGTGTTACCGCACACGAACCTATGGAAGCAGTGATGGTGTGGCGTTTGTGTGTGCCGCCTGGATTGTGCGTCCAACCAATAAAGAAGACAAAGAAGAGGAATTGTACTGTGTGTGTGCTCCACTGAAATGAGATGCGAAAATTGTGTCTGGAAAATGAGATGCAAGGGTTTCTTCGAAAATGAGAAAGAGTGAAAGTGAGAGTGAGATTTGAAAGCACCGTGAAGAATAAAAAGTGCCCACACCATGAAGAATAAAAACTGACTAGTGCAGGGAATCTTTGACCATTTAAATGGTTTAAATATTAATTATGTTTTAAACAAGGATAAAATGACATTCTAAAAAGCTCAGAGATGCAGTATGAAATGCTTGGAGGTGCAGAATGAAACCCTCTTCTTCAATAGTGCAATTGATAAAACTGACTGTTTTAGTTTACGCTGAAACCATTGTTGAAAGTTTCTTATAATGAATACCACCTTTCTAATTCCATAAATATTTATCCATTTTAATAAGATGATAATGTATGCTAACTTGTAAAGAAAAATATGAGATAAGCTAAGTATTATAATTTGCTTGTAATATGTAACAGCCCAATTAAATACATATTTATAAGTAACTGATTATATTCAGCCGTGTCTTAAACAAGATGATTTTGAAAAGAATATTTGTGAGAAAAAAAAATCTTTCACTGGGTCAATTTGTCATACAGTTAGTAGTCAATAACAATGAGTAAGAAAGATCCATGCTGAATGGCTTAGAGAGTCTTAGGCACTGTACAGTTTGCGTCTGATAAAGAAAACGGGCCTCAACTCTGTTCTTTTCTCATTGAAGACATCAGAAAAGCAAGATAGCCTATCTTTTTCTTCTTCTTTTTTACATGTTCTGAAGTCCACGCCTTTGAAGAATAGTGGTTGTTCCCAGATATCGAAATTCCGTGTTTCTTTAACTGTGGTAAGAAAATGACGCAAATAATGTATTGTATTACATGCTTAAGATTTGATTGTGAAAAAGTTAGATATACATGCTTCTACAGCAAAAACATGAGCATATGTTACTTTAACATGATCCCAAAATCATCCACTATTTTTGCCACAGTATAATTCTATGTACATTGATGAAAACGTCATTGAAGTAATAAATTTCTAAAACTATTCAAACAGTAAAAAATCTGTTATTTATACAATTTGTTTCCACAAGCCCTAATACAATAATAAGAAAAGACACCGGTTAATTTTGATTATAGGCATCAGTTCTGCAACCGAGATAAAAAGGGTAGGCTTTATGCCTCGGTCACGGACCGAGATAAAACAAGATAGGATTATGCCTCGGTTCTTAGATAACCGAGGCATTAGCATTTTTTTTTTCAAATTTTAGGACCCGATTCATACGGTTTGCCTGATTTACTTTATCAGGTTGCAAATGAAATGGTAATTGCACATTTGTTTTCAATTATCAGGAAATTAACAAAGTGAAAGTGAAATAATATGGTAGCAAATAAGTGAGATTCTCAATTGATAACTGTGCTATTTCAATTTCTGAGGCTGAATCTGAATCTGAATGTCAGAGGATAGAAGCACACAAGAAAACCCAAAAAATTATCAGTAGGAAGCAAGAAAACCCTCGCCATCGTCATCGGTTTCCTCTCCTCCCCCGCCTTCCATGAATTCCCTGGTGTTGTCATCCCCTCCGCCCTCCACCCTCACGCCTCCGTCCTCGGGTGGTTCTCTACTTGCCGCCGATCCGCACCGAGGTCCAGTGGTTCAAGCCCCATTCCTTGACGTTGTCAACATCAGCCCTACTTTTCGCGATCACTACGGTGCTTTCAGCCCCACCTCGAGCCTCCCCACACTCGACTGTGGGCTTCGTGGCTCCCCAATGGATGAAGTTGGTGACGAGAGGCTCGCCCGGATAAAGTAGGCCGCCAATGACCAGAGGGAGCTCGACGGACGGCGGCAACACTGTCTTGACCATGCGACGGCGAGACAACAACGGGGAGGCCGCGGCGGTGACATTGTGGATGTAGCGGGAGGGAGCAGCAGTGAGGCAACAACGGGGAGGCGCGATGGAGAGGCAGTGGTTGGATGGCAGCACCAACATCTAGATCTTGCGTTGCGAGAACACTGTAGCGACGACGACCACCTATCGGCGACCTGTGGTGGGGACGATGATGGAGCGCTTGGATGCAGCGGGTCGCTTGGTTGCAACGAGAGAGAAGAAAAGTGGAGAACTTTTTCTTGGATGTGGATGCAGCGAGAGAGAAGAAAAGTGGAGAAGTATTTTTTGATGCAGTAGAGAGAAGAGCAACAGTAGGTAGGGTAAGTGTGCAGTAGTAGGTAGGGTAACTTGCCTCAGTTATTCCTTTAACTGAAGTAATTAACTTTTACTGTCTCGATTCCTTCCTCCAACCAGTGCTATACGCAAATTATATGCTTTTGATAGTTTCTAACCGTTAATATTGTTATTATGTCTCGGTTCCTGTTGAACCGAGGTCTATAAGTTCGCTCAAATTGTAATACTGCCACCGCATTTATATTTGCTTCGGGTTTGTGCAAACTGAGACCTATTAGCCGTGTTAGAAAACCTTTTTTTTTACTAGTGAAGTCAACTCTATTTTCCATTATATAAAAAGATGAACAAAAGAAATATATATATATATATATATATATATATATATATATATAATATTTATGAAATATTTTATTATTAAAAAAATATATAAATTAATTTTTTTATAGTATATGTAATATTTATGAAATATTCCATAATTAATATTTATGAAATATTTTTTTAATAATAAAATACTTTATAAATATTGCATATATATATATATTATATATATATATATATATATATATATAATATAATGTGTTTTTATTCACACTGTATAACAATCTAGAAAAAAAATGTTTTTAATTGATAATTTGTTTAAAATAATAAGACTTAATTATTTTAATATTAAAAATTTGAAATAAAAATAAATTTTTTATAATTGAGTTTCATTATTTTTAAAAATTATTTTTATAAAAATATTTTTTTTAGAGTTCTCTTTTCTCTTTTAAGTTTTTTTATAGTCTGTTAATCTATTTAAAGATTAGAAATCACTAAAGTGATCCTCGCAATAATACATTGGATTATAACATCTGACAACCAAGTCATAGATCTTCCAGGCTCGGTTAAGTTGCCGCAACGGCTAACCAGATGTGGGAAGAGAGAATGCGAAGAAACAATTAAAAAAAATGTTTTCACATTAAATTTTTAAAAAAAATTAAACGTGTTGATGTCGGATATTAGAAGGATTGACGTCCTTTGATGATGAATTTAGAATCATCAACATCCTTTGAAAGCATATTGAAAAGATCTGACGACAAGTGCTTAATAGACATTTGTCCACTACATAACCGACGTCAAGTTTTGCATTTTAATTATAAAACATTGGTGGTTAGTTTTTACATTAATTTTTTTACTAATGTTAATCAAAATTAAGTTTTTGACTTCACTACTTTCAAGAAAAAGGTTAAACATGTATATAAGCTACTTTGATGATCAATCTAGACATCTCATTTTTGAGACTAACAAAGATTCATCTTTGTCCTAACCTCACATGCAAAGCTCTAACTTTAAATAGGCAACTTCTCCTGTAAAACCAACTTAAGAAAAAAAAACTTTTAAAAAGAGAAAAGAACTCAAAAAGGATTTATGATAGGATAAAAGTGTTTTACTCTCCATCTAAGATATCTAAAGTAGTTTTTAAAAAATCTAGAAAGAAGAAAAAAAAGAAATTATTATTCTTTTTAAATGAAGTTTGAGTGGTTAATTTTTTCTATCCATGAACTTTTAACTTAAATAATAAAATATCTATACTTCATCTCAATTATAACACTTCCTCTTAGACAAATTAACTCAACTCTAGCAACATTGGTTAATAAAATAGTTTTTTTTTACATTAGTATAAAAAACTATTGTGTTTTTTAATAAGAAATAACAATGATTTATAATAACAAAAAAATTATCAAATGTAAATAAAAAAATAGATCATGTTTATTTGAATAAAAACAATAAGGACCATGATGATACGTTAACGATCTCTTTTAACAATTTTTTAACAATAAATTATATTATGTTGTAAAAAAAATTATTAAAAAATTTTCCAAACAATAAACCGCAAAATGTAATCACCCTCACATTGAGTGGAATATTACTCAATAAATAACTCTATCCTATGTTATACAAAAATAACTCTAATTGATATTGGTCGAAAAAGAATCTTGACTAACACAAGTTGAAAATAATCTCAATTGACATAATTGACGAATTTAAATCCAGCAAAACTCCAGAAGTTACAGATTTTTTTATTTTTATTTTTTGCAAATGCAAGTTGCAACGATTGACGTTTGATTTTGTGACATCAAATTCGACAAGGTATCCCTCACTGATTCAGTTGAATTGAATTCACTGTTCATCACGACAATAATATGCGCAAGACAGAACCTTTTCCTCCGTGTCACTTCTTTCTTCTTCTCCTTCTATGCGGCTTTGTCGGCGGCGACACACCGTCGCGGGAGGTGTGGTGCGTGGCCAAGAACAACGCGGAGGACGCGGCGCTGCAGTCGGCTGTTGAGTGGGCCTGCGGCGCCGGCGGGGTCGATTGCGGATCGATCCAGGGAGGAGGACCCTGCTTCGACCCTTCCAGCGTGCAGAATACGGCGTCGTACGCTTTCAATGATTATTTCCGAAAACACGAGATCGCCGAAGAGAATTGTAACTTCGGCAACAATGCCGCCATCACCTCCTTGAACCCCAGTCAGTTCTCACCTCCACCCCTTTTATCCTTTTTATCCTTCACTACTTAAATTTCAAATCCCCTCCAAAAAATTCTCATCTTTTTCTATTTTAATTTTTCAGGTTTCGGTAATTGCAAGTTCCCTTCTAGGTAAGGTAGCAGAAGCACTGATCAATTGGGCTCAGTTTTTTCTTTTCTGTTTTTCAAAATTTTGGATTCTGAAAGTTTAAGGCTTGTTTTGAATGTGATGCAGTTCGATAGTGAACAACGGAAGCCTCTCGGGATCCGCGTCATCGACGGGATCGATGCCCGGTGAAGACACGAGTGGGTGCGGTGGAGTTGTTCGGAGGTGGTGGTTTTGGCCATTTGTTATCGCCGCTCATTTATTCTCCATAGTTTCATCCTTACCCATTGTTTAAGGATAGAGATCTATCTATTTTGAAATCAGCGTTTGTACTTAATTTAAATCAAAGGGAGTAAATGTAAGGTTGTGTTATGAACTATGGTCTCTGTTTCTGGGAGGAAAATTAGTCCATTTTTGTGTCCTATGATTCTTCTGTTCTGAAATGCAATATGCAGAGGTTAGTTTTACTCGTACTGATACAATTGAACTGAGTTATGGATAGATATTTTAAGTGACTATGGTTTTCAAAATTTATTTTATATTTTTTTATGTTTAAGTTTCTGTTTTCAAGTATACCACCGACTTTTCTTTTTAAAATTCAATAACTTTTGTTAAAAATTAAGATATTTAATAAATTAAAATTGTTAATTTCAATTTTTTATATTAATATTAATTTAACTTAAGTTCTTTATATTACTTATGGTTATTCTCTGACTCTTCGTGTCTATATTAAGTTGAAATATATCTCACGATTTGGATATTAAAAATATGTGCTAAGTTGATTTTATTGTCTACTCCGATAATCTTTAATAAAATAATATAAATAAATTTTTATGATTAAAAAATATCTAAATTAAAAGGAAATTTTAAAATAATTTAAATAATAATAAAATTTAAATATAAAAAAATATTTGTTCCTCATACTTAAATAAAAAAAATTATAATTTATTACATAACAATTATACACTAAAAAAATAATTGAAAATATTTCGGGTGTATAAGATTTATTGTTCACTTCAAACAATCTTTCTTACCCTTCAATTCTTTTTCTTACTATTTATTTGTTCCAAATTCATTTGCTCCAAATGATCCGTAGTATCAATTACCAATTAAAGATACTCTTATGTGTTTAAGTTAGTTTTTTATCCGAACCATTAGCATTTAATGTTATAATAAGTGTAATATTAAAAGTTTCAAAAATCATATCTTTAACTTTTTTATAAGTTTTTTCATATATTTCTTATTAAAAACAGTTTAATTTCGATCTAATTTTATTAAATCTTATTACTAACTGTTTGAATAATTAATTGAATCTTAAATGGATATATTTGACAATCAGTTTGAGATTATTCGAGTTATGAGTAACAATAGATACACATACATTAAGGTTATTTTCTATCTACAATTAATGACTTATAGTGTGGTTTTCTTTTAATTTTCGAATATAGTTATTTGCGGTCAATACTTTGACACTTGTTCTAAGCAATTTAAATTTCAATAATTATATTTTTATTTTATTATAATGCATTTTGTACCGACAGGTCCTCCCGGCATAGAGCGAGCGAGCGGATAACACAAGAACGTCCTCCCTGGACGAGCGCCAAGGCCGAACGTCCACCCATTTAAGCAAACAGGATCGAGCGTCCAATATAATGGGACCAAACGTCCTTCCAGGTCGAGCACCAAGGCCGAACGTTCACCCATTTAACCGAACAGGACTGACCATTCAATGTGAACGTCCAAGCAAACGTCCGACTGCACAGGGACCCAACCACCCTCCTAGGTCGACCACTAATAAACCGAACGTTCAACAGGGCGGCCACGCCCAAGGGCCTCAACATCTCGGTCTAAATCCTCAGCTTCGAATAGCTTGAATAGGCATGACTGGTACTCTCCCGTCTACTTACAAACAAGCACAAAGGACCTAAAAAGGAAAAGCACGGCTGGGATCTCGTTCCCTTTAATGAGAACCGTCTAAGAGAACCCCTCCACATAATAGAATTATGCTCGGGCTTGGGGGACTTATGTACCAGTAGGACCGGACGCCGTACGGAAAGACACACACGTCGCCAAACGGACCGGCCGCCCATGTCATCCTCCTGATTGTCGAGAAGGTGTCAATGCGGACGCCCATTTATGTACCAGCAGGATCGGGCGCCGTACGGAAAGACATCCGCGAGCGGTTAACACTGCCGCCTGCCAATGTACCGACCGGTACTCCGTAGTCATGGACCGAGCGTCCACCCTGGCCGAGCACCAAGGCCGAACGTCCACCCAAACAGGACCGAGCGCCCCCCGGGCTGAGCACCAGGACCGAACGTCCACCCAAACAGGACCGAGCGTCCACCCGGACCAAGCACCCGGGCCGAACGTCCAATGCGACCGGACAGCAAAACCAGATGGCCGCCCACCTAGGTTAACATCCCTGGCCGGCCATCCTTCCTAACCTACATGGTTAAAGGGTGTGATTGGATCATCATCAGGCCCACTAAAGGTAAAAGGGTCGTTATCAGGCCCATTTAAGGTAAAAGTCCATTACAATCAGTATAAATAAAGGTTCAGGTATGGGTTCCAAAAAAAACTTTCCTTACGATGCAACACATGCATCACATATTTCTATGTCATATTACTGACTTGAGCGTTGGAGTGCCTTTGACAGGTACCCGACCACCCGTCTTGGAGTAGGAGAACCACCCACTGGGAGCGCATAGGGACAAACCCGTCCGGCCTCCAACTTAGAGCGTGGAGTAGCGTCAGTCCGCCACTGTGTCGCCTGCCACATGCATGTCCGGCCTTCTTCAGCTCGTGGGATTCAGAAACGTTCGCCCGATCTGCATCAGTTAGTGAGGAAGCGTTCGCCAGCCTTCACCGTTCGTTATCGTCCGCCCAACAAACTTGTGTGTTTTAACAGGGTCCTCACGGATTCGGTCGAAACACATTTATTTTTTCTTATGGAACTCGTTTACTCGCTTTGTTTAATAGTTTGATTTATAAATATGTGATGATGTGAAGGTTCTAAGGTTAACGGGTGAAGGGAGGAAGATGGCGGAGAGGTTTTCTTAGTATGAGAAAAATAAGCATCTTTTACGAAACATGATTATGTTTAAATTAATTATAATTGCTTATTTAGGATTAGAATTTTAAAAACATATTATGTTTTTTTTTTCTTTCTTATTTTATAATTTTAATGTCATAAATTAATTAAACATCTTATTGATTTTAACAAAAAGAAGAAGAAGATGATTTATAGGTTATGCTCTACTGCTCGCTTTAAAACTTGTGTTTAGTGATTTATATTGAATTTAGAAAATAGTTTTATATCCAATTAGTATTCACAAATTATCTAAGGTAACTGTTTGAAAGATAAACTTATTGGTTTTATGACATCTTCTTAGGAGCATCTTCCCTACACCTCATCCATTTCTTTCTGTATCTCTCATTTTACACATTTGCCCTTTATTCATTAAATTATTTATTAAATCAATAAAAATTAATAATAAGTTAATGATTTCGTAATCACCAGTAACCCTAAATATCATTTTGTTGTTCTACATGCACTCCTTCCCTCTTTTTATTTTTTTGACTTTAAAATAAAATAACAAACAAATAAAAATGAAAAGATATTTCAAAAACATATTCAATATTATTTAATCATAAAATATAACTAAAAATAAAATTTTAAAAATATATAAATATAAAATATTAACAAAAAACTATATAAAATATTAACCAAAATAAATTAAATATCCTAACATAATATTTCATACACATATTTTTTAAACAAAAATTTAATACTATAAATAAATATCAAAAATCTAAATAATAAATAATAAAAGAAATATAATTTATAAATTTTAAACAAATTTAATTAAATATAATAAAAGAAAATAAAGTAATACACGAAACCCTACCACAGGTCCAACTGCGGCGACCGTCAACCGCAACTCCAAGTGTGGTTCTCATCCCTCCCAATCACACTTCCATGTACGGCGGCCGCAGTTCCATGTGCGGCGTTCGCAATTTCAAGTGCGGTTAAGGCCTTAATTTCTCCCATCAAAAACGAATTAAAGAGATCAAATACGAAACAGAGAGATAAAAATGAAACAAGCACATATTTTATCACACTCAATGCATCATACAATGACCTTAAGGAAATCTGCCCTTAAAGTTAACTTTCTGAGAAGAAGAAAATCCACACTGTTGTATTAGAAGAACTTAAAAATAAATGAAGTTGATGATGAGGGAGGAGAAGAGGAATGCGGAAGGACAAAAATGTGAGCTTAAAATGAAATGCGACAAGGAGATGCAAGGAGAGACAAGGAGGAGGAAGGGATGAAGGGGTGTAGGGTTTACAAAATAATCTGAAGGTAAGACTGAACTCAGTTAGGAAGGAGTGTAGGGCTTACAAAATAATCTGAAGGTAAGACTGAACTCAGTTAGGAAGGAGTGTAGGGCTGTTACTTCAATTTAATCATTAAATAGGTCAACTTTTTTATAATAAAATATTCTTTCTAAAAGGGTAGAATTGTAAATAAAAAAAGAAAGGAGGCGGATGATGTTGAGGCACAGGGATAACCTCTCTCTTCATAGATAGTTTTCTTCTCTTAAAACTTTATCCAACTTTTTTATTTCATATATTACAATTTTAGAATCGATAAAATAGTTTCAAACTAATAAATTTATTTGTCAACATTAAGTATAATGAGAATGAGAAGTATTATATCTGAAAGGTTTCATCATCTTAAAATCCAATGAATTTAATAGACAAAAATCCATATATATAATAGAAGTATTAACATTGTCAAACAATTAAAAATTATGATGTGCGTTATTAGTTTTGAAATAATTATTAATTATAAAAGTTAAGAATAAATTGAGATCGTCAACCTTCTTATATAAATGATTTTTTACTGTTTAAAAGTTTAGCCAACAAGTTTTTGAAGAATTGTTGGGTTTATAAGTGATACCCTACTTACTGCAGACCTTGAAATCAGGAATGGAACTACAAATAAATGGTTAAGGGGCACATAAATATGTAAACATACATAAATATTCATACATATATATATAAACTATTTTCTTCTTCTTTTTTTCAAGTATTCAATGAAAATTTTTCTTCTTGAAATCTTAAATTCTTTATCATAAAATTATAAATAAAAAAATTTATTAAGCTTTGTTTTATATATATGTTTTTAATTAAAATGATGGCATTCTTATAATCATAAATATATGCTTTAATATTTATACCAACAAACTAAGTATTGAAATAGATTATGTTACTTTAAGTCTATAAAATTTTGAAAAAAAATCATACTCTCTAAAGTGAAAATCATATTAAAAAAAATAACTTACAATCGTATTTCAATTTTAGTTAAAGATATTTAAATTTCATTTAGAAAAAATCAAATGTATGAATTGTTATTCTATTACGACTAGGTTTGTGCAGTTACATTTATAGGAACAAGTCAACAAGAATCCCAAATACTGAGGATCTTGATTTTTGACTTCCCACCGAAACATATGACTATGGTAGTAATAAGGCACCGGTAGAAACAAAACAAACACAAAAATCACTAATTAATAAATTAATTAATCTTAATTTTCTAATCAGCCCACATGGACTACACCTAATCTACCAATATTATATCTCCCACGCTAATTCGGCTTACCAAACACCAAATCCTTTTTACAAAGTTTATTAATTAATTTAATATATATAATAAGACAATAAACAACCAAATCACTCGTATATGACTCTCATCTGCAAAATTATTCATTAAAAAAATCACTCATATTTCCAAACCTTGACAATTTTATGCAAGCTGTATTATGTTGAGAAAATGAATGAACAAAAAAAAAGTATCAAAAAAGAAAAAAAAAAACAAATACATACATATGTACGTACATGGTAGTACCTCAATAATGAATCTATCACTGTCTCTCTAAGTCCTGTTCAACATCATCATGCGCAGAAGGTTGGAGTCTCCTCAACGATCTCTCTCTGCTGAGAATTCTTCGAAATGAACTCAACCTAGAATTGGAGCCGTTGATTTTAGGCGACCCATTACCACCGTCGGACGTTCCTTCCACGTTTTCGAACAATACCGGGGCGGTGGGAAGAGCCAACCGGGTGGGATCCTCGCGCTGGACCGGTTCAAGTCGGAGCGGTTCCGCTTTGGATCGACAAATGGGACACGTGGAGTGTGAGGCGAGCCACTTGTCGATGCAGCCGACGTGGAAGCTATGCTTGCAATTAGGAAGGAGTCTGACATGTTCTCCGTCTTCGAGAACGCTCAAGCAGACGGCGCACTCAACGGCGTCGTTCTGTTGTTTGAAGGGGAAGGTGGGGAGAGCGGTGATGACTGCAGGGTCGAGGCCGGCGATTGGCGGTTGGGCTTGCGCGTGAGCCACGTTGAGACTGAGTTGGTATATGGTGCTTCGGCGGCGAGTTTGACGGCGCAGAAAAAACCTTGCGTAGATGTGAAGAGCAAACACTAAAACTAGCACGACTGATAGGGAAACTATGGCGGTGATTAGTATCCTCCGGTTGAAGTCATTGTGGTTCTGGAAAAACGGACTGCGGTCGTGATCGTTGTCGAAGTAACTCATGGCTGTGTGAGAAAGAAAGAGAAGGTGTTGGTGATGAACATTGAAGAGAAGAATGTGTTTTGGGTTGGGTATTTATATATGAGAACTTTGTAAGAACAATGAGTTGGTGGTGTTGTGTTGCAGTTGGAAAAAAATGGTGTTTTCCTATTGGATATTTTACTTTCTTCTTCTCTTGTGTGGCTACAAAAGTCCAAGGTTGTAACTAACAAGAAACTCACATTTCGTCAAGGCTTTTGACTGTTGAACGTTGACATTGCTGCTCCCTTTAGGGTAAAAAGTAAAACGATGGGAATGGGAGTGTAGAGAACGTTAGGTAAATGTAACTGTAACTGTAAGAACAAAACCACTGTTCATTAAACTTATTTATTGATTTTTAAATATTAAATATATACTGTTTAATTAGAAAAGGATGAGGGAAAATGGAGGGAGGGGTTCTTGTGAAAGTTGACTGCCGCAAATTTAGAAAAAGAAAAAAGGAAAAAAGATAAAGCTAACGTAAAATCTTGTACGTATTATTTTGAAGTATGAACGCTAAACATATTTCACACTTAGTTAATAATACGCGTGAATACATAAAAAACCTTTCTTAATATTTCAACGTCAAAATCCAAATTTTTGGTTTGAAGAGGTTTTAATCTTTAGAAAATTTCCAATTTCAAATAATTTTAAAACGATTAAATTTGAGAATTTTAAATTATTTAATTCTTATAAAATGTAAACTACGTAGTAATTTTTATAATTATATATATCCCAAACCTACCCAAATAAGATTTGGGTGTTACTCCCTCCACCACCACAACTTGCTTCCTCCACCACCCCATTCCCCTTTTACCCTTTTCTTTATTTTTTTATTCTTATTTTACCCTTATTAAAATTTCAGGTTAATATTATTTAAAATCTCACGTGGACATTCATTCTCTTTATCATTCTTCCATCTTTCTCTTTATTATTTTTCCCAGGTTGTCTCTTACGTTTCACTACCCTTGGGTTGTCTCTCATGTTTCACTTCTTCTCTCTTTTATAGAATTGTGACGTGAGAGTGTGGTGGACTTTGTGTTTAGTAAGATTGAAAGTGGGAAAAGCAATTCATCTTCAGCCGTGAGTGTTGTGGTGCTTCAAGGTGCTGGTTGGCGTGAAAGGTTCAGAGGCGTGAAGGTGCGTAATAAAACCCTAAAATATAAACTGTATAATCTTTAAACGGATGTGAGCATCCGTCAACGGATGTCAACATCCATTTAAGGGAAAACGGATGTCGACATTCGTTTTCCCTTAAAGGGATGTTGACATCCGTTTTCCCTTAAACGGATGTTGACATCCGTTTAAAGATTATACGATTTATATTTTACAGTTTTTTTTATATTAATTTTGAAGATATTTAAATAATATAATTTATTTTTTTAGATATATTATTTTTGAATATATTTTGATGTATTTTAATAATGTATTTTTGAGGATCTTTATTGTTATTAGTATACACCACCGAATCGCTGAAGGAGGAAGAAAACATATATGGAGGAAAAATGGAAGATGAGAAACGGATGTGATGGAGTTTGGGTGAGAATCTGAGAGGGTTGAGAGGTGGGTGAGAAGGGGTAGAAAGATAGATTTTAGGGTTAAAGTAAATAATTAGGATTAAAAAGTAAAAAGGTTATTTTTGTAATTATAAAAGGTTAGTTTTGTAATTCAAAAATTATGTAATAGGATTGGGGAGGTGGAGGGAGAAAATGTGGTGGTGGAGGGAGTAACACCCATAAGATTTTAAGTTTTTTTCTTCTTTAATTACTTTAGGTGGTGGACCAAAAGATTATGTGTGTGGGAATACGGCTACGTACACATTATTCCACGTGTTAGAACATTTGTGATTTTCTTAGAAATTAGTACTCCAATTTACGAATATTTGAATCTTAAAGTCAAAGCCAGGACACATAACATAAACTACCTTTGCACTGAGTCATCTTTTATGACTATTTAAAGTCTTTGAAACTGACAGAAAAACAAAAGTTTGTTTTTATAAAATAATTTTAGTTCTGCAAATTTAACTTTAATTTTCTTTCTTATTACCTTTTGATTTATAACGTATTATATTTTTTCACCTTGATTAAAAAATTCAATTTTAGTCTTTAAAACAAGTTCAACATTATTACAAAAGTAACTTTAAGAATAAACAAGAAGTTAAATATTTTAAAATTTAAAGACAGTAATCATTGTGAAAATTGAAAAAAAAAATCAAATTTATAGGACCAGAAAGATGTTATTTAAATTTTCTTTGTACAAGTTAATGCAATTTATTGGGCCATTTATTATTTGTAGATAAATGCTAAGTTGCTCAATGCAATGTGTTTCATCTTAATTAAAAATATAATTAAACAAATTAGACTTTTAAAATACATATTTTAAGAAAATTATGCACCAGACTTTTAATATAATAAAAATTGTGTTTTAGAATTAATAGTGTGTTTAAAATAGTGATATTTAACTATTTTATTCTTAAAAGTTTAAAGTATAAATAGAGTTTTTTATAAATGAATTTTTATTTTTTCTAAAAAAAAATTTAGAACTCTTTTCCTTCTCTATATTTCCTTATCTACGTTTATCTGTTTTAAAGATTAAAGACAGCTAAGGTGATATTTGAGACGAACTTTCCACTTATGTCTGATCAGCTTCACCAATAGAGTAAATTAGTTTTCTGCCCATTTTATTTGTTTGTATGTTCTTTTTGTGCATGTGGACCATTTTGGTTCGCATGTAGGGTTTGAGTTCTATGTTGATCAGTGGTCCTAATTGTGTCATGATCATGTTTATGTTGTTCAAAGGAGTATAGAGCTTCATGTGTGTCTGGAGGTGGTTTTAGGAATTCTAGAGTGTTTGGTCTGTCTTTCAAGCAAGAGAAACTAATTGCATGATGTTTAAATGGATAATTTGTAATTGTTAATTGTATGCTTGTATAATATTTGGTTTATGTGATTATTTATCTAATGAAATATGACAAATGGAGTTGAGTTAGAATTTCATTTGGTTTACATGAATTGTATTTTGGTATTTGGTATGTTATCATGTTGATAGTGCAATTGGGATGAATTAAACAATTGAATAGTGTATAATTTGATGGTTGATATGTTTTGACATATGTGATTGTTGTTGAACTGATTTGCAGGACTAGAATGATAAATATCAGCATAATTATGTTCTGCAAAATTATGTAAACTCACTAGGCGATAATTTTATAATTTGTATGATTTTATAACTTTATTGCATTATAATTTTAAAATTTTAAAATTTTCTAATTGGATAATTTTATAATTTTATATTTTTTTAATTTTAAAATTTTATAATCCTATAATTTTATAATTCTATAATTTTTTAATTTCATAATTTTTTAATTTTTTAATTTAATAATTCTATAATTTTTTTATTTCATAATTTGTTTAGTTTCATAATTTTTTAATTTGTAATTTTATAATTTCATAATTTTATAATTTTACATTTCTTAATTATGTAGTTACATATTTTACATTTTTATTGTAAAGATCAAGAAAATGATATATTAGAATTGATAGTAATTTGAAAACAGAGATACTTAATTATTTTAATATTAAAAATATTTAGTAAAAAGTTTTTTTTATAAATGACTTTCATTATTTTAAAACATATTATTTCTCTAGAAATTTCTCATCAAAATTTCTCTAACTTCTCTTTACGAATTTTTTCTGTATGTTTATCTGTTTGAAGATTTGAGATAGTTGGAGAGATCCTCCTAACTAGCTATTCAAGTTGGACCGATCAGTTTCTCTCATAACAAAAGTTAGTTTTCTACGCCTTTTCGCTTGGTCCAATATGTTTTGTTGTTGCATGTTGTCATTCTTTTGGTTGCATATATTGTTTAAGTCATCAATATGAGTTTTTACTAATAAGTGATATCCTGATCATTTTTGTGATGTTTCTATGTGAAGATAGAGCATCATGTAGAGCTAGAGACGTTTTGGTATTTTTAGAGTTGTTTGGGTTGGGTCACACAATATTCCTAAATTATATAAATGTTGAAGTTACTAATTGTATGATTGTATTGTGATTTTCGTTATTGAATGAGTTGTGTGATGAGTTTTATCGGTTGCATGAGGGGTTATGGTCCTAAATTGCATAATCTGAGTTGTATGATGAAATTTGAAAATATTGTCTTGATGTCATTGGAATTGTGATGTTTAAGTTAATGTATGTTGTATAATTCGAAATGGTTTGTCTTTATCTTGGTATGTGTTGTTGGACTAAAGTGGTATTGGTGGAATAACATATATTTATAGAATTATGTTATGAAAATTTATGTAGACTCGTTAGACAAGAGGTTGCGTCACTGGGTGATGACAAGGTCATAGAGTCATTGATTGTGTAGTCTTTGGACAAGGATATACTCATTGAGTGAGTCTAGAGTAAGAGAGTTTATTGACTCGGTTGTCGCTAGGTGTGTCAACTCTTCTTTGGATGATTTACTCAATTGTGTAGTCTTTGGGCAAGGATATACTCATTGATGAGAAGTCTTGCCGCTAGGAGAGTGGACCTCCAAGCACTACTCACTAAGTGAGTGATACCCTCGTTAAGCGAGACTAGCAGAGTTTCAACCATGTCTATGTTCACTTTGTTTGAATGTTTTATTGGATCCTATAAGTTGTTGCAAGGATTATTTGTGTATGTGATTTGTATGATGATGGTTGGTACTAATTCAAGGAGGATTAATATTTAGTTTAATTAATGTACGCATTAAAGTGGGAGTTCAGATTAATGTTATCTTGTAGCTCTAATAACCATTCAAGCTAGTGAAGTAAAATAAAGTATATGGTAAAAGATACAAGAGGTTCTAATCTAGGTTATTAAATTTATCATAACTCAAAACATAATTAAACCCTATTAGATTAATATATTTTTTATGCATGATTTATACTGATAGAATTTTAATTGTATGATAAATTTTAAAATATTTTTTTAAAACAAAGTTAGTAAATAACGTAATACTTTATGTAAATCGTCGTACAATAGTTTAAAGAGTTTGACAACATAAGGCAAAGAAAACACAGCTTGTATTATTTTATAATTAGAAAAAAAATCAAATAAATAAATAAAATCAAGATTCCGTTAGTTATTTGGATTATATTATATAATTTAAATATCACTTATGGAAAACACAAATTAAGGTTATTAAGGTTAAACCTTTGGAAACTTTTTCCTTTTTTTATTTAAGTTTTAACTGAATACTTTAATTAATAATATATTTTCAAAAGGCTGAAACGTGTTGAATCCTCTTTTTAATAGGGAAAGAGTGATCAAAATGGACTATTGTGCCGTGTATTCAACTATATTTATATAATATTTGAAAATTAACAGCTAATTCAACAAATAGTTGTTGAAATATCCAAGGTTACATTGATTAAATTTTTGTTTCATCAAAATATATTACCAACTCCGTGCAGAAAACGTTTGCATATAGTACTTGGTATTTTTGGAATGTCAACTAAAACAGATTTAATTTGTTGACTTAATATGTATTAAAAACAAATCGTTTTCCTAAGACAATTAATTCATTATATATATATATATATATATAGGGGTTTGCTAACGCGCGTACGCCTGTTTTTCAGTTGGTACATTTTAGCAATGTGTACCGGATTTTAGTAAACAAAAATACCCTTATATATCATGGATTCTAAGTTTTAAGGTTAATGGTATTTTTATAATTTTCATTCTCAAAACTTAAAAAATAAAGAACCCCTAAACCCTTACTGATCTCTCTCATTCCTCTCAATGCTTTCTCTTTCATCTCTCTCACTCCAACCTTTTCTCTGTCATCCCTACTGTAGCCCCACTTGAAAAAATCAGAAACACTTGCCTTTAAACAATTTGCCTTTGTAAAGAGTTGAGTCATTGACATATTCACCTTCAAGCAAAGGTTCATTCAAGATTTCTTCAATTTCACCATCTTCACTAATTTCTCTAATTTCATCATCTGCATATGTTGAATCATCATCTCTAAAAAACCCCTCCAGGCCAATTACCAATTCTTTCGGATGTCATTATGCTTATGAAAATTAGATGAAATTATATACGACAAAAATTATAAAATGAAAACTCATTATAAAGTCATTTTTTGTAAGAAATTGTTTAGCGACGAGTGTTTCTGAGGCCAATTACCAATTCCTTTGATGTCATTATGCTTGTGAAAATTAGATAAAATTAGATGAGACAAAAATTATAAAATAAAAACTCAAGTATTTCTGATTTTTTCCAGGTCAATTACCAATTCCTTTATGCTTGTGAAAATTAGCTAAAATTAGATAAGACAAAAATTATAAGATCAAAACTCATTATAAAATCATTTTTTTGTAAGATTGTTTAACGGCAAGTGTTTCTGATTTTTTCAATTGGGGCTACAGTAGGATGTTTCTGATCTTTTCAATTGGGGCTACAGTAGGGATGACAGAGAAAATATTGGAGTGAGAAAGATGAAAGAGAATGAGAGAAATGAGAGAGGTGAGTAAGGGTTTGGGTTTTTTTTTTTTTTAGTTTTGAGAATGAAAATTATGAAAATACCCTTAACCTTAAAACTTAGAATCCATGGTATATAAGGATATTTTTGTCTACTAAAACCCGGTACACATTGTTAAAATGTACCAACTGAAAAACAGGCGTACGCGCGTTAGCAAACCCCATATATATATATATATATATATTAATTAAGAGGTTAGAAAATTATGTCATTAAATTGACAGTATATTTAGTACATTTAAGATAATATATTTAGTACATTAAATTCAATTATTTTAATATTAAAAGTTTAAAATATAAATAATTTTTTTATAAATAGTTTCATTATTTTAAAATACATTATTATTCTAAAAACTTTTTTTCTTAAAGTTATTTTCTTTCTCTTTAGGTTTTCTTATTATTCGTTTATCTATTTGAAGATTGAGGACCGCAAAGGTGATTCTCGTGGCAAGCTCTTCACTCATGTTCAACCAATTTGTTCAATAGAGTAGGTTAGTTTTCTACCTCTTTTCTCGATTCATTCATTTTTTTTCTTTGTATGTGGTTCTTTTTAGCTTCACTACCGCATTACGAGGATATGGTACCGGTTGGTTTTGTTTATACGCACCGGTTTTACAACCGAAGCATATTCGGACGAGGTAATAAGACATTGGTTTTATGCCTTGGTTATCAACTGAGTCAGAAAAGAATGAATTATGCCTCGGTTTTTAGGTAACCGAGGCGGTAACTTGTTTTTTTTTTTAATTTATTCACTGTGAAATGATCTTCTAACGTTCCCAAAGCTTAGCCATCATCTCTTCACTGTCAACCAACAATAAGCCTGTTTCAGTAAGAACAACAACACAGAAAGCATACAAAGAACTCAAGGCTTCATTTTGGGGGTTCATAGCATAGTAAGAACTCAAAGCATGTTTCAGTAACAACAACAACACACGTATAAGCGAAGTCAAACATAATATCACACACACACAGAGAAGTTTCGAGAAGATTCTAGGCCTTCGCCGCAGGCAATGATTCGGAGGCCGTCGGGGGACCACTAAAGGTGGTTGATGCGGTCGGAGATCGTTTCACGTGCTCCAGATCGTGACGGTACCGGAGGCGTCGGCGGAGGCGACCCACTCGCCGTTGGGGGAGAAACACGCGATGGTGGCCGGAGGCTCATGATGACCACAAATCTGGCATTGGAGGCTCACGATGACCACAGATCTGGCATTGAAGGCTCACGATGACCACAGATCTGGCCTCCATGCGCGTTGCGAGTCCGACGGCGGGCAGAGGGATTGCAGTTCGGCAGGTGGTGGTGAGGATTCCGGCGAGGGTTCTAGCGGCGGGGATTTGGGCTTGACAGGGTAGGAAACTGGTTGGATGATGATGGGTTGGGAGGGTCTGGCGGGAGGATTTGAGTAAGAATCGGAGGAAGAGCAAAGAGAACTGGAGCCGTAGTGAGAACTGGAGGCACCGGTGTCAGTTGTCGGAGGAATAAGCGGCAGCAGCGAGAGAACTGGAGGCACCGTGGAGTCCTTGGAAGAAGCACCGGCGGAGGGAGGCACAGACCATCTTGGTGGCTCGACGGAGAGGCAAAGATGAGAGAGGCGTGCGAGAGAAAATCCCATGCGAGAGAGAAAGATAAAAGCCTTTTCAGATTTTTCAGATTTTAACCTAAAGGGGCAGCCCATTATGCTTCGGTTGGGCCTCTACATGAAGCAATAACGCATATTATGCCTCGGTTCTGAGTTGAACCGAGGTAATAGTGCTTTGTCAGAAAAAAAAAACTCCTTGGCAGTGGTGAAGTGACATGACTTTTATGCTTTGGTTGTCCTTTTACCCGAGACAGTAAAAGACATAGGCACCGGTTCAAAAATAACCGAGGCATATAATCACTCAGAATTTACAAAATTGCCACCGCGCTTTTATACGCTTCGGTTTCAGTAAAATCGAGGCGTATATAGCGCGTTAAAATAAATTTTTTTTACTAGTGCTTGCATATAGTGTTTGAGTTTTCTTAACTAGTTTGTGCTAATCAATGGACCTAATGGTGTATCATGATTGTGTTTGTGTTGTTCATAGGGAAAGATAAAACTTCATGTGCAATTGAAGGTGTTTTAAGAAGGTGTTTTCAAATGTGGCACATGAGGACGTAGACAAAAGAAGAGTGTTTTAGAAAGGGGGTGTAGGGTTTGAAGCATGAGATACGGTAGTGGAAGGTTTTAAAATGGTTCATCTTTTTTATAAAACAAAAAATACTGACTGACGCTGCTGACAGGGTACACTTGGAATTAAAAAAATTTGGAGGTACAGGATGAACTTAGTAAGGTATAGGAAGAAACACTCTTATATTTAACAATTTTATATTTATTTCATTATTTCATTATTTTTTATTTTGAATATTATAATTTTATAAGTTTTATTTAAATTTAAAAACAATTTTCGCTAAATACAATAAATCTTGGAATCGTCCTCATCTATTGAGATAAAATATTATTAGGTGACATCTAAACAGAGTGAAATTGTAAGATAATTATCAGTTTCAAAGTTAACATAAACATTTAACTGCATATACTCAATTGAAAATATTAAAAATTTTGAAGATTCAATATACTACAAAAATTTAATAGAAACTCAATTAAAAGTTTTCAAATTTATTAAGAATCCAAAACATAATTAAACCTTCTCAAAAATTATATTAAATTAATACCATTATTAAAATAAATAACTATACTATGCAAAATTATGTAAAATAAATTAAATAAAAATAGAAAATTAAAATAGAAAATCACATATAATTTTTTAAAATAAGTTTTTCAAAATAAAAAATCAATTAGTTTATTTCAAAAAAAATCAAAGAGTTGTAGAAAAGAAATTGTAGCGAAATGTTATTTAGTCCAAAGTTTTAGTGGAAACCATTTTTAATGACTTTTTTCTGAAAAGAAAAACACAAAAGCAATTAAAACAACAAAACAAAAGCGTGTTATCATGCACAATTTTAAAAAAGAAATATTAAATATATAGATATTATGATTTTAGACCCTATTTCTAAAATAAATAAATAAATAAATATGTGCTTCTGAATATGATTTCAATTTTAAAAATTTGTCTTCCCCCAAATTTATGGTTTTGGAAGTATAATTTCTTCATTTTTGAAATTGTACTTCCAAGCATAATTTACTTAAATGCACAAAATTTTAAAATTGTTCCATTTTCAAAACGATATAAAATTGCATCAGTTTGGTAAAAGAAACCTATTATTTATGTAATGCATGGACTATAACTAATTTAAGCATATACTAGTTTATAGACGACGGTATAAATATTGAAATAAACATATAAAAGGCCTCAAGCCCACATAACATAAAAAAGTTTAATGGAAGTTTTTTCCGCACCCACATGTTTTCCAGCTGCACCCATATGGGTTGTATAAAGATCTTTCTACCCTTAATGAAAATAAATAAAGCTCACGTTTTCTTTTTCTCTCTAGCACATTCTTCTTCTTCCATGTAGCAGCCCACAACCCCCTCGCCCTCTCATCTTTTTTAATTTGAGAGTTACTATTCAACCCATTGGCTGCTTATCTTTTCCATTTGCTTTTTTTATGTATGTTTTTCGAATTTGGTAATATAATTTTTTTTAATTATACATTTTCAAATATATTTTTTAATTAAATTTTAAATTATGCAATTTATAATTAATTTTTTATTTGAAAATGTATTCTAAATATATTTTAGAAATACATTCTAAAACTTTTACATTTATATTAACAAAAATTCATCAACATGAACATACATACTTATTTCAGGTTGCATTTTCCAAAGATTATAATATTTCTTACCTATATCTAAAAAAATATTTCCCTCTGTAAAATCACTTTAGGTCACAAAATAACGGTTATAACAACTAAACAATTTTAAAACTTTTTTTTTACTCAACAATGAATCATAATATGCATAATCCATCACAATTCTTCATACATCCATAAAAGAGTTTTAATATTCTTATTCATGTGGAACTAAAATAGAAGGTAGGAAGTCACAAGATATGTCTTTGTTACTAACAATGACATAAATGAACACATCCATATGAAAATATCCTTTAGATCTTTATAGAGTTCAAATGAAATTTGTTTCTCGTTCATTAGATAGTAACACAAAAATCAATCAATGATGTGGGCAACACACCTACTATCTTAAGTACAAATATCCTATATTTATCTGTTTTGTAAGTGTTGTTTATCAATAATACAATGCTAAATATGCATTCAATAATTTAACTAAATTGTGGTGGGTCCAAAACATGTTACTAACATTAGTGCAAAAATAGTTTTTTATAATGACTTATTATGCTGGTTATAATCCACCTAACTTAATAAGTGACATGGTGCAGAATTGTAAATATAATAAATTTTTCTATGTCAGTTATCACTATAATCAACATAGAAAGTGGGCATGGTAGCAATTTCATAATAAAGTAGAAGACTTTTTATGCCAATTATACTTGAACAAACATAGAAAGTGAGAACAGTAACAAATTTGTAAGAAATTAAAAGACTTTCTATGTCGATTATACCTATAATCGAAATAGGAAGTGAGCATCTATATTATTTTAAATTTTTAAAAATAGATATTGTGTCAGTTATTTACTATGGTTGGTATAGAATTTTACTTTTCTTTTTCCCTCTTCTCCTCCTTGCACTACACTTCATTGTTATACTCGCATTACTCTCCTCCCTCGCACTACTCTCTTTCCTCACACTTCTCTCCTCCTCGCGCCACTATTCTTGCTTGCATTAACTTTTGTCTTTTCCCTCTCGTTGTACTTGGTTGTCATTCTTGCTTTCTTCCTATCATGAGTGGTTGTTTTTGTTCTCGTAGAGGTTGCTCTCACTCTGGTTAGCCTTAAACCATAATTTGTTATTGATGTTTATTGGGACAATATCAAAATGTGTTTGCTATGTTGGTGCCAAAGTCCCAAAACTCATTGGAGGAGAAGTGTACAACGATAGTGGTATTGAAGGAAAAAAAAGTGGTGGTGAGAACACAGACCTCAAGGATGTAAACAAAGAGGCAGAGAAAGCGAAGTAGGGAGTGAATGATAGCGACAATGAGCATGAGGTCGGGGTATAGCGTGTCGTTTATGGTGGAGTTGGGGTTTCTTGGAGAATATAGGAATAGAATTAAAGTAATACTTTATATGTGGGTTGTAGCCTAACCAATAGTGTTGTTAAAATGGGTCACCCAATCCGGCCCACCACGGGTTGGTCATTTAGTGAGTCAACTTAATCTGGCTCATTTATTAGTGAGCCGAAAAAGTTTGAACTCGGCTCGACCCATCATGGGTTGGTGGGTTAAACAGGTTGGCTCACTTAATTACAAGTTTTTTCTTAAATAAAAAAATTAAAATTTTTTTGTAATTCAAATTTAAATAATTTTACTCTAAAATGATGTTAAACTCCAAAGAATATTTAAAATAAAAAATTAAGATACAACTCAAATATAATCCAAAAACAAACCCAAAAAGCGAATAAATAAGTTTATAATATTAATAATTTTTGTATCATTTATCCATTTATAAGATTAGAAACTTGAATAGATAAATTTGTAATATTTTTTTCTCTTGAAACATCTTTTTTCGTTATTCCCATTTATAATATAATAAAAAAATGTTAACTAATAATATTAAAACACAAAAATAATAAATAATTAAGTTAAACTAGGTGGGTTGGTGAGTCAGCCCGGCTCACCACGGGTCCAACCCGGCTCACCACGGGTGAACCGGGTTCTAAGTGAGCCGGGTTGAAAATTGACCCGTATAAAAGAATTTCATTTTTTGCAAACTCAACCCGGTCCAAACTCGTGGTGAGTCGAGTTGATCCGCAAGTTTTAACCTATTTTGACAGCTCTACAACTAGCATAGAAAGTAAAAACTTTCTTATTTGTCTTTATCTATGCCGGTTCCAAAACCAGCATAAAATGTCTTTTTTAACTAAAATAAAAAGTCTTTGTTGCATTAGTGTGATAACTTATGAAAACTCATTGCACTAACTCCACCTTTAGTAACATCATTAATTGTTGCATTCAATTCTATATCCTTTCAATGATCTCTTGTATCCATGTCTTGCATTATACACTTAACTTATTATTACGACATTATATTCATTATTCTTTTTTTAAAGTAAGTAATATGTTTCAAAGTAAGTTAAAATTAAAATAATTATTTAAAAACAATGAAAAGATAAAAAAAATATTTGGAACTTTTATTCTAGAGTGTATTATACACATCTAAGTATATTTCGAGTATAATGATATAAGACTTGTTCCTGATCGAGTACATGTCGACCTGCTACTGATCGAGTACATGTTGACTTGTTAAGTCGAGTATATGTCGACACATTAAGTCGACATATATTTGACCCATACATAAGTTGGAACACATTCCTATAAGCAAGATTGATAAACTATAATGGTCACAATTAAGCTAAGGAAAAAATTATGACTTCAAGATTAACATGAGATTAGGTAGTGTAGTTTATATCTATCTAAGTAAGAGTTCATAAACAGTAATATAATTAAATAACACGTTCTACCAAAGTACATTAATTATGTTTATTCATTATAACATTAACTATCTTCTAATTTGACTAATTTAAATAATAATATGTTTTCTATCGATGCAACTCTTGTCCATTTAGAAGATAATGAGCACTCAAACAGAAAATAAATTTCCCTTAGTTGAAAGCTTTTAATATTGGATAAAATCTTTTATATATATACTGAAGAATAAGTGGTTAAAAGATAATGACTTTCTATCTTGGAGCTTAAATTATTTAGAGTTAAAAATAGATTTAAGATTACAAATTAATTTTATACAGGAAAAGTCGAGGGAGAGACTTTTGACAGGTTGCAGTAGTTGTCTCTTCAAATATTTAAAGTAACTTTGTATTAATGTATTGTATTGGAGAAGTAGCAGAGAGACTATTAAGCATGGTTTATTTCACCTAATAAGCACTCCATCTAATACTTATAAATCATTCACACCAACATAATTTGATTTACCTGGAGTTACAGATAACAAATGTAAAAAAATAATCACAGACGACACCTTCTTTTTACTCCATGCCATAGCTATAGATTATTCATTGTTGAAAAGAACCAATTAATCGACAACACTACATGATATCATATTAACTCCTCGTTGATTCAGAGTGTTAACACTAATAGGGAAATTTTTTGCTAATTTGCTAAGAAATTATGTGACACATTCAGAACATAGATTTCTTTTCCTGTGAGTTTTGTATTAATTCATTTATAAAATAAGTTTGAGAACCAAAAGTTATTTTATTTTTCATGTTTTTATTCATATTTAATTCCTCATTTTTCTAAATTTCTTTCTAATATGTTCACCTTTGACAATCCCTGCATACAAACATTCTGTAAATATTTCATATCCCTATAAACGGGACATAAGTTATGTTTCCTAAATACACTAGTGTCTAATCATATATGAATATAAAATGTCTGACTACAAGATACTCACATTTATATGGGATAATATATGTTTTTATATAGGAATATAATATGATATTCTTATTTTAAGATCGGCACGCATTTAGAAAAGCATAAATATTATTACAACATAGTAATATATAATTGTAATGATTTATGTGAGAAATTTAATTGAGGTTTCAGAAGTTTATATGAAAATGAATGAGTATAATTACAATTTATTATCTTAATAATTACATTAAAAGTCATATTAATCTATCTATAACCCACGCCTCCATGTGTTATACTAATGAAGAACTTGAGAGTAATACAAAATTGTGACAAAACGTGGCAGCAAGTTGTTTGTCTTCTGCCGTCCTATAATCTTATAGGGTAACAGATTCATGCTTCTTTAGGTGAAGTTATCATAATTAAGATTCTAGCTAGATAGGATCAGCATTTAAATCATGTGACTCAATCTCTCATTTTTATTTTTATTTTTATTTTTTCTGTTTTCTAAAATTAAATTAAATTTAAAGTTTACTTATTAATAACATTAAATCATCATTAAAGTTAATAGAATTTAATATTTATTAAATTTATTTCTTATTAAATTGATATCAAATTATCAATTAATATATTGTCTTAGACTAAAAATATATAAATTATATATACCTCAACATAAAAAATATATATAAGAAGTTCTTATCTTCCAAATCGATGTTATGAGATTAATTAATAAGACCAATAACATTAAAACTACCCAAACAATACATAGCTATTTAAAGTCTGAAACCCCTACTTTCAAATTTATTTCACTTTCTGACTCTTTTAACATTTATCTAATTAGATTTCAAATAGTTTGATTAGGAAACTCTAAGAAATATATAAATAGTTTATATGGCTGGCTCATAAAAGTAATTGCAATATTCCATACATAAATAATTAGTGTATATAATTACTTTAATAAAATAAGTATTGATATATTTTCTCTTCAGTATAATAAGAAAATAAATTACAATATTAATGAAAGCATTAATTTTACTAATTTTGATTGAAATCCATTAATAGTTGGATAAACACAGTTTAGTAATTATCACATATTAATAAGTTTGATTGGAGAAGGTTTTTCATTCTTTTTTTTAATAAGTTTAAAATCTTTAATATTTTCTTCCAGATTAATTATTTGTTAATGTTAATTTTTCCTGCAATAAACACATAAAACAAACTAGATACTAAACACATCATTAACTATATATTAATCATTAACAAAATATTAATATAATTAAAGTTGTTATCACAAGACGATAATTTCTTTTGTTCTTATTATACTTAAAAATGAAACATAAACTACACTCATTATTTATCCATAATTAGTTTATGCCATCCATGACTACGAAGCTAAGAAAGAAAGAATGCAGAGGAATTTCGCACATTGACGTGGCATTACTTTCATCTGTCAAAGTTGTGTACGCAATTATTATATTTGACTTTGGAAAATCTCACTGCGATGCTCTCTTTCTCATCCTCTAATCTATCAAAAAATCCATTTAATAGAGCCTAATTTAGCACATTAAGTGCTTATGTAGCCTATTAAAGGCCTCTTAAGCATCCACACGGCAAAGCTACCTATGCAACGAAACACATTAGCATAAAGACTACTTTTTGGTAATGACAGTAAGTAGTTTTACGATCGAAGCAATGTCAAGTTAATATTTTTTAGGTACCAAAAAGATAACATGCGGGTTTTGGCTTGAATGTTTATAGGAAAAAGTGCTTCATTGTGAACATGATGTTAGTTTTTAGATCTTCTGCAATTGATTAAGCTAATTTAGGGACAGAGATTTTGTTAGAGGTTGCTAGGGTGATATGTTGTGAGGTAGGTGATTTTGGCTTCTCTGTTTTTATGTTGGCTGCTACTGTGTTGGCTCTAAAGTTGAAGAAGACGTTGTCTTTGTGTTTGCTTTTAACAGGTAGGATCTTAAATGCTTTTGGGGATAAAAGACTTGTTGTTTTTGTCATAGGGGTCTTTATAGTATGATTTGGATTGAGGGTTTATGTTTTGGAATCTAAGCTGAATTTTGTTTGTGCATACAAGAGTTGTCTGCATTTGTAATAAACACAAAGCAATAACCGACTCAGACAAAATCAAGCAAGCAAACATTTTATATAATTGCCATAAGAAATTTACTTTACTTCAAGTTTTGCCTATTGTATTAGGAATTACAAGCCATATGTAGTTCCCTCTTGATGGTTTTAGTTGAAATTGAAGGAGATGCAGAAATATAAAGCTACATGATTCGGGAAAGTGTTTTTGACTACTTAAGAGTTCCTTTAAATGTAGTTGGTGAAAAAAGGAAAGTAAATTATCTTTCTTAGACAGAGGAGAATTACTGCATCAAAACCATACTCGATTTAAGTTTTTCTTGAAGTGGGGTTCACCAAAAATCGACATAAACCTCTTCTGTTCACTTTATATCAGATGAACTATGCTATTCTTGACATTAACGAGGCCATATCAGTTACAAACCAGGAAATCCAACTTAAAGTGATATAAATTCAGCAAAGTGTCACGTAGAAATAATGCATAATACATAAATATCTTTTTTGTCAAAAGATATATAAAGCACCAACGTGATGGCTCCAATAAGGAGGGGAATGAAAGCCATAAAAAAGCTGAACCCAACCAGACAACTTGTGTAGATCATTCAAAACGTTTCCATCTTAATCTTCCCACGTTTTCTCAAGTCTGGTATACAATGCTCCTGCATAGCAAGATCCATGAGATGAATTTAAAAAGGAATAATAGTCAGTGAGGCAATAACTCTGTTACTCAATTTGCAGCTTTGCATGGGAAATGACTTTGATCGGTTTTCATTCTTTCTTCCATTAAAAACAAAAAGATGACATGTTAGCACAAATCACATAAAGTGGTCCCTTTACCCTTTCCTTTTTCTTTCTCTGAATGTTTACCATAACTGTCCAAGAAAAGAGAAATGGATAATCAGCAAAGTACTTGATAAATAAGGAACGGTGCAGCATTGGGCAGTTCACGTTTGTGTTCGATGATGAGAATTAGGAGAAGAAGATGATGTCTTGTCGGGACCTACACCGTGGCTCCCATCCTCGCCTTGAATTCTAGCTGGGATGCAGAACCCTGGCAATGCATCAGACAGAAACCTGCTGCCAAAGATGGAAGCCTGTTGAATTGGCTGTGACTTGTGATGTTCTGAGGAAGAAGCCATGGGAATGTCACTCCAAGGACGAAGTGATGGTGAGAAACTGGACTGAAGGGTCCCCCTTTGGGAATATGCAGCAGAAACACCTTGGCCTAGAAGCGCTGATGAGTTGACCATGAACCCAGTTCTGTTCATATCCGTGCCTGCATCACTGTTCCAAGTCAGAATCCTGGGGTAATTGGCTTCAAACCCCACTTGAGTTGAGCCAGAAAAGAGGGCTTGGTGATTGGAAGGTGTTTGTGTTTGGTTTGCATCTGCTTGGGACTGGCCATGAATCAGGCCAGGGTCTTGGAAGGAGTGGAGAGAAAGGCCAAGATCCTCAGTGGAGTTGTTGGTTCTTGAGATTATGTCAGGAGGGTAGGTTGGGAAATTGATGGAGGAGGTGGCAGTGGTTGTGGGAAAGAAGGCTATTGCATCAGTGTCAATAGGTGCAGGGATGAAAACTGAATGGTGGTTATCATGGTCCTCACCTAATTGCCGTTGCAGCTGAAAATTGTAACCAGAAGACTCTGATTGTTCTGCAATGGCCATGTCACTAGACCCTGCATTGGTATGGTTGTTCTCTGCATCTGCAGCGTTGGCAGTAGGGTGCCACGGAGGAAGCTCAGCGAGCTTGTCAATGGCATTCTTGGCCTTCTTTATGAGCCAGTCCACGGCCTTGCTCGGTCTGTCATACCCTAAACGATCCTGAACATCGTAGAACTGAATTGCCGTGTGCGCTGAGAGCCTAACCCTGCGATCACGAGGACCCTTTGCAGTGTAAACCTTACTGTGCCTATCTTTTCTACCTGTGGACCGAACAATGTGCCCTCCTTGGACCTGAACAATCTCTCCCCCAGTGCTCTTCATCCCCATTCCTCGGCTTCTCTACTCTGTCTTCTGCATAGCTACTCCCCTTTGAAGTTTCCACAACCTGATGAAGACAATTGACACCCCTACTTTATACGCTCAAAATACGTCCTCTCCCTTTTTGATTCTCGTGTCTACAGCCCGAGATTCAGATTCCTTTCCTTTTACACTCGTAATGGATTTCTTGTAGGTTTTTGTTGAGGTTGGTACTTCGCATGGTAGTACTGTAGTACGCTTTGGTTCTGTTTAGTTCCTGACACTCCTAAAACTGGTTACTTGTTGAGCCTTCATCAGCAGCTACGGAGAGTGTCCTGCTTCTGCCACTGCTGCTGATCCCAAAAATACCAAAACCTGCAATTGCAACCTCATTAGATTCCCTATCGGATAACACAAGCAAAACGGATTGAAACATACACTAGAAGAGAAAAGCTAATAGCTAAAGGCTTTCTTGGTGACTCACTCACGTGTCTGGTTTTTATCTAGACAGAGCTTGGGGAGTAAAAGGACAGAGTAAATTAGAAGATTGTTGGAGTTTGTTTACGTGAGCATCCCAAAATTTTGTGAAGGGTATGCAGATTTATTTAAAGTTTCAATGACTTGAAGTGGTCGTACTGAGAGGGTAAAAACACAAACTACAATAGGACATTGAAGTGTGTGAGTGATCCAGCTTTTGATTTGAGCTAAGGAGATGTCACATGGGGTTGGAAGAAAGAATAGAATAGAATAGGTGGAAGCAGAGTGAGGGAGAGAAAAAGAAAACGGTACCTGTGTGGCCTATGAGAGCTTGCTGATGCTTCTGCAAAGCGAGGCAGAGTGTGGTCAGACAAGAGATTAAAGTTGTTTTGGTCGTTTTTTAGCCCCACAAACACAAACAAATGTGTGTTTTGTTACGAACCCCAACTCAAGTTCAACCAACTCATCAACTTTCTCCTCAGTGATATATACTCACAAGCTCTTCCAAGTTGTTTAATGAGTCTATTGAAGGATGGTACGCTATGCTATGCTACGCTACGCTACGCTACGCTGTGGTAGTGGTGAGATATAATTAAGGTCATGGATGATAGAGAGGTAACTCTCGATTGCCATCTCTTCTACCCACACCTTTTTAAGCCTTTGATAATGACATCTAACAGCTTTTTTGCCTTCTTTCCTATCTGTAGTTTGCAGCTTCACTATTAAGAAATGTGTGATTTCACTAAAAGGAACGACAACATGCTCATTACGCTTTTTCTTCCAAATTAAATAACCAATGCTTCTTCACACATTCACAACACAACAAATTTTCCTCAGCAACACCAACGACAGCGGATACAACATGCACCAACCACCTTGTTCCTTATCAACCACTCGCAACTTTTCCCAACTTGTTCTACCAATTTATTACCGATAAATTTAATGCTCATAAACTTTAACATCCTTACATGGTCATGCGCGCTACTTGCATATCGATTGCAGAATCCTTCATCCTTGCACTGTGTTTCGGGTAAACGACAAGTTTTCACATTAATTAACTTATCTTGGACCTCCTAACATTATAATAACATTTAATAACTTTTTATCAGTTCAAGTACACGTGAAAGTTTTTTTTTAAGATCAAAAACTGTGGATAATCCATTGATTAAGGTGTGAATCCCTAATCCCCCACTGTAACACCATATGGGTAGAATTATAAAAATAATGAAAAAAAATAATTGTAAACAAGAAAGGCAACTTGTTAGCTCGTGTGGATGGAATTGTGATAATTCATTACAAACTAATATTTTATGGTAGAAAAAGAGGTAAATCAACAAGCAATAAATAAGAAGATTTTTTGATAGGTAAACGAGTGTAAATTTTATTTTTTAAATTATTATATAAAGCTAGTTTAAATTTAAAATTTATATTTTATCATGATATCAAAATTACGAATTAAAGTCTATTTTAATAAAATTTATTGTTTGTTATTGTATTATTAATTGTCGAATTATTTGTTTGGTCAAAATTAAAAATAAAATAATTTTATAGTATATAATTTTTTTTATAAACTAATTTTATAAGATTAAACTAAGTTTAAAATTTTATTTTTTGTAAAAGAAATATACAAATTCAATGTTTATTAGAACAAATTTTATTAATCGGAAATGTTAATTGAAGGTGTGATAAGAATCTCGTATCTTGTACTTAAAGTGAAACAAGGCTCATTAAAACGAAGAAAAAGAAAAAGTAATGTAAGGCATCTGCTAAAGAACATGAAAGCAACAGAATGTAAACTTCATCTTTTGCAAGCAATTGGAAGGCAAAGATGATATCAAACACTTTACTTCCTTTTCGCTTTAAATATTCTTTTTCTCTTTATTTTCTGGTCCGATCTCAACTTTTACTCCTAAAACTTAAAAGACTTAATTTTAGGCTGATGAGATTCTACTGGTTATAAACAAAGGTAAAACATTAATCTAGTTATTAAGTGTGTGAGATTCTAATAATTTAGTTCTTGAAAGAATAACAAAAATTAATTTAATTTGTTCAATTTGTAAAAAAAATGGTTTATAGTATTATAATTTATTAATAATTAATTTTAATTTTATTATCGAATTGACCTTTAAAAATATATTTTAATGACAAAATAATATTAGTAAACTTAATCATTGGACATAATTGCAAAAACATTATACATTTATGGACTAAATTAAAAGTGTTTCATCTATTTAAAAACTAATCGACTATTTATCCTATAAAAAAATTCACAAGTTGTTTGAAAATTTAGGAAGAATCCGTAATATAGAAATTAGGTATATTAATGGGAGGAAAACAAACGTATAATTTCCCAATCAATCAATGAAAAATATTTTAAAATTAACTGTTTGTTCATTACAAAAATCTGTCATATATAAAACTTTACACTAAGGATTTTCAAGATTTGGATCAATGTATACTCATATCAAATTAAGAAGAATACGTATTTAATCAAGAGAAATTTTTTTAAATATTATAAATAACCAAAAATTGTAATATATATATATATATATATATATATATATATATATATATATATATATTGATATCCAAATTTATTATTTTATTTACAACTTTTGTAAGTTGAGACTTTGCTGTTTTTTTTTTTCTATTTGTTGTATCAGATATATTAAAAAAATTAATGTATTTTAAAGATATAATAAAAAAACATAAAAAAATCAACTTTTGTTTATATGAGCTTCAAAATGTTATTGTAAGCATACTCATTCCTTGATAAAGAAGACGACGACAACAAGAATATCAACGTTAACATCTCAAATAGAAATACCCAAAAGAAAATTAGCCAAACCTAAAATTTAAAAAATCTTTGTTTTGAAATAGAATGATTTTTCAAATGATTTAATTTTTTATGATATAAGATGAATTTATGACATACGATGATAGGGAAGTGTGCCTTACAATTAATTACCATCACAGTGATTATTGCAAAGAAAAAAAAAAGTTTAAGAAAGCATACCTTGATTATGTAACCTTAAAGGTAAAAACCTTGTAAGTTAATTAAGGTTGTAACTCAGTATTAATTGTTGCTCGTTTACACTACAGTAGAATTTGTGATTCTACAGTATTTTGGCCTTCTTCTGAGTTATTGCTACATTAAAGATTTAGCCTCACTTGCACGTTACTCAAATCCATTGACCCAAACTCAAATAGTATAGCTACTATGTAAAAATATCTTCTTTATACTTTACAAAGGACCCTAAAATCGTACCAAATTAATGTAATGTAAGAACAGCAACTCAATTTCTACGAATTCTATAAATGTCACGTTCACTTCGAAACTTTCAATTTAGGCTACTCTGCTAATTATTAATTACATTGCTTTTTTAATGGTAATTAACATCTATTTCTGTTGCTTGAATAAAATTATTTTTTTTAAATTTGAATTCAATGTAGAAAATAATAATGCCAAACATTTATTTCAAGTTTTAGAATTTCATTAACATTGAAATATAACTTAGTAACTTTTAATAGAAAACTAATCAACTATTGGTTCGATTAGATAGCTCTCGGATGACTTTTTGTATTAAAATTCTTATTTGTTGACTAAAATCTAAGTGATACTATATAATTAATTAACAAAAAAATCGCTATCAACAATTTCAAATATCATTTTGAATGTTCACTAATGTGGACGGAAAGCAATTTGCACATTTTGGACTGCCACTGCCAAACCAAGGTACACTCATTATAAAAGCCTGCAATAAATTCAACATTGTCTAGATTGGCAAGAATGGACAACTAAAATAATAATAATAAAAAATAATAATAATAATAATAAAATAGTTGCATTATTGGAATGGAGTAGATTTAAATTTGATAAACTATGCATCAATCGATAACGCATCTCTAACTCGAAGTATTTGTATTTATAATGTAACATCCAATTTAGTAATATAAACTACTAAAATAAACCTTATATTAACAATGATATAACAAAACTACATATCTTTCAAAGAATAAAATTTTTCACCTGAAGAATAAGAGTAGAACCTACTCTGCAAGCTTCACTCTCAACCTCCCGCTAAGTCAACTGAAAGATTGTATCCCTAAGCTCATACCATTAAGGTGATCATCGCAATAGAAAAATCACAAACAAAGACAGACCACAGAAAATACAAGGGTAAGCTAGTTTACAATTGAGAAACAATATATATATATATATATATATATATATATATATATATATATATATATATATATATAAACTCATTTAAAACATGTTATATACAACCACATATCACTACACAATCATCAAACCCTTTATGCAAAACACTTATTATGAATGGATTGTCTGGACTTAGAATGATTGTCGAGCTATGGCGGGTCGTGCACTCGTAGTGACTTCTACTGCTTTGCAAAGCCATTGTCAATGGGTTTCACCCTACCACACTCACGAGGTTAGTCCGTTATCACTCACCTTGGATCATACTGGAAGCACCCAAGACTAGGACCTCCTGCTACTCCTCACGACATGGATCAATCCTCTCTACTTGAGAATGAAAGACCATTGGAGTTTCAAGGTAACCCCCAAGACTGAGCTCCTGCATTCATTCTAAACATACTTGAATCTCAATAAGAGAATTCACTTTGGATCACAACATAGGGCACCACCATATAATCTCTCCGTGAGGATCATGGAATTACGTCCATCAACCATACTTTGAAATCACATACTTTCACTTTACAACATAACTCGTGACAATAACCAATTATGTAATGTAAGACAAACTTAAACATATTTCATATTGCACTCAACAATTCATTTAAAACAACTTAAGACTAAAAGAAAAGAGTGAACTAAACCTGGATCATTCGCACAGCGCACACATTCGCAGAGCGAATCTAAAAGTTTCTTGCACAGCGACCCAACTTGTTGTGTGAATCCTCAAACAGAGACCCACTCCTCATAATCATTCGCACAACAATTAAACTCGTTATGCTAATAAACTCCTAATTGAATCAGACCCTAAATTTCTCGCATAGCGCCCCAATTCGCCATGTGGATCATCAAACAAAGAACAACCCTCTCAAACCATTCTCACAACGCGTCTATTTGCTGTGCGAATGCCCTGGCAGAGAGCATCTGCAGAATTATACAACTCAAACCCCAATTACCAATTCTATCTATTTTCCCAACTTCTAACACCTCTAGATTATTTTATATACCTAATTAGACTTGACTAAGTGATTCTAAACCTTCATAACATCAATCTAAAGTGTTTATGAACCAATTTCTACCCCAAAACTTACAATTCAACAACCTAAGGACTCAATTCATGATTTATCACTTTTGACACATTTTTCAGCAAGGTAAGACTTCAAACAAGTCACAATTGACTTAATTAAACTATTACAACTGACCATTTGAACCTCTATCCCCTAATTCTCATTTTCAGTACTCCATTTCCTCAAAATGAAATCTAAACCAAGTATAACTCTACCTTATCTATCATTACACCTTTTCCCCACAAATTCATCCATTTTAAACATCTTAACCACTCACCACACACTCAAAACAGACTTCACATACTTCAAACCAGTTCACAAGACTTCTCTCACAATTTTCACTTCCTAAGACCTCATTTTTAACCAAAAACCTATAACCAAGATTAACACTTGCTTCCAAATAATTCCATCATTAAACTTCACTTTATCAATACACAATCCAACATCAAAACACATATAACGGATTCCACATAGCATACATATATCATCATCACACAAAACATCCACCACATAATTGATTTCTATACTTCCAAATCATAGAACATAATTTTACTCAAATATTTCAATATTCATACATTCTCTAACATGCACAATTAACATAAATTAAAGAAACTCTAGCTTCCCTTACCTCTGGTCAACAACACAGCTCAACGCAACTCCAACATATGCTTGCACCGCAAGGCAACTCTAGAAAACCCTACAAATCACCAATTGGTGATAGAAAATCAACCTTAGAACCTAATTTTAGCTAAGAATTGAAGAGAAAAGCTAATAGATACATGCAAACAAAATTCGTCGCATGATCATAGTTCAAGAACGTATGGAGGAAAAAGAGGAAACAACTTACTGGCTCAAAACAAGAAATTGATCGGTAGAGATTGTTGCCCTTGACGCAAGGATCGTCTAGGCAGTTCCTGATCGTCGAACAGATGATCCAAGAGTGAGAAAGGTTAGAAAAATGGTAAAGAACTCTAGAAAAGTAGCTTTTAGAGAATGGTACGTTTTAAAATAATGAAACTTGTTTATAACAAAACTATTTATAATAAAATTATTTAATATTAAAATAATCGAGTCTCACTATTTTTAGACTACCATCACCTCTAAAATACTATTTTATGAGGTTTCACATATAATATTTTCAATAATTTTAAAACATGTATAACAATAATAATATTTAATTAATGATTTCTTTTTTCTTCTTTGTCCATAGCCCAGTCACACCACGCATGCAACAGGCAAGTTTACAATCAAGTTCGCAACTTGCCATGCCGGTGACGCCACTTTTCAAACATTTACGCACTTTTTGTTTTCTTTTTTTTTTTAATCACCAACTAGATTATTATTTTTTTCTCTAGAGACTAATCTTTTATGTTATTTTGTTTTCATGATTTTGATAAAAAAAATCTTAAACTACTGTTATATAATAAGAAAGAGTATAAAAAGTTATATTTAAATTGTATTTTAATCGAATACAATGCATTCTTTATTGTATTTTGAATAATTTTAATTGCTTTAATTCATATATATATCTCAATCGATGGTTATTGTTTTATAATAAGCATGGTTACAAGTTTTATTTACCCTCAAACCAAACTGATTATTTTTTTTAAATAGTTATACATACAAATAAAACTCATTAATCCAAATATTATAGAAAAAATTTAAGAGGGAAAAAAAGAAAGTATGAATTTGTTAAAAAATATAGAAGATAATAAAAGTAAGTGAGAAAGTGGAAGGTATCTGAGTAAGTAATGAAGCTGCATGCATTCGTTTTGATGGGGTTGTGAAAGGTATGAGTGATTCTCCCTGCACCTCACGGTCTTCTTCCTGCACCTCCAAAACATATTTTAATTCCAATGATACCCTTCACAGAGAAACCGCATTTCGAACTGCGACAATTTCCTCCTGCACACCGCATTTCGAACTGCGGCAACTTCCTCCTGCACCTCCAAAAGCGAAAAGCACAAACCCACCGCATTTCGATCTGCGGCTGAGACAAACCGCACTTCGAAGTGCGTTAGATTTTTAGGGTTTAGTTTTTTAATTTTTTTATTAGGTTAGTATATATTTATTTTATTAGGTTTTATTTTTATTAGGTTAGTATAATAAATTTAATTTTTTATGTTAGTTGTTAAATAAAATGTTTTGTTTTAATATATTTTGAATTATTTTATTTGTTTGTTAAATTTTGTTGAATTTGTTATTTTTCAACATATTATTTTTTTCTTAATATATTATTTATTATGTATTTAATTTTATTTAAGTTTTTTAATTTTTTATGAAATTGAAATAATTATTAAATTGTTTATTGAATTAAATAATAATTATTATATGTAATGTTAAATATTATTTTGGATTTAAAGTGCAACAATTAATTAAAACGCACTTCGAAGTGCGGTTAGGAAACAATTAATTAAAATAGGAAACGCACTTCGAAGTGCGGTTAGGAAAGAAACAATTAATTAAAATAGGAAACGCACTTCGAAGTGCGGTTAGCAAAGAAACAATTAATTATAAAAAACCCACTTCGAAGTGCGGTTAGAAAAAAATTAATTAAAACGCACTTCGAAGTGCGGTATTAATTTTTAACTTTTTGTTAATAAAGGGTAAAATGGTAAAATTGGGGGTACAGAATGAAGGCAGTGAAGTGTAGGAAGAATCACTGGAAAGGTATTTCACATAAGACATTGGGTGGTGTGAGGTGATGGTGCATGCATGGTGGAAGAGACAAAAGTACAGAACAATGTGCAGTCCTAGAAAAGGACAATGGCAGTGATAGATAGATAGATAGAGGGTGAGCCTGAGCTTCAACCTCTCCACACATATTCTGAGTCTAACTAAATATGAACAATCTCTCTCTGCTCTCTCAAAAACAATCAAATCCACCTACGCAGGCTCGTGATCCAAGATACCATCATTATTATCATTCACTCATTCATTCCACCACTCTTCATATCAACCATGGATCCATACATGCAGACAAATACACCACTGCTTCAATGCAATTTATGATAACGCCATGCTTCTTCTCTATATAAACTTTCCATCACATCTTCCTCTTATTTATTGCTCCACTGACATGTATCTATCAAGCATCAAATGCACTCACATAAATAAATTAAATAATACAATATCCTCTCATTTCTTCACATCACAAGATGCTCCTCTTCTGTTATTTTTACATTTATATAAGGGCTTTTACCAGTATCACAATTGCATGGCTGACAATTGATGGTGACCAAATCGATCCCTTTTACCAGCATCACATGAAAATGAAGCACAGCCTAGCAAAAGGAAAGGAAAAATCCAACAAGGGCAGAACAAAAATCCAATGAGAAAAATCATTGGTCTTCGCAATACTCACTGATGCAAGAACATCTGCACATGTGTTATAACAATCTACATCCCAATGCAACGTGTTGGTGTACCCTAATGGATTGATTGCGCATGGCTCAGAGGACAATCAAAGGGTGTGTCCCACTTGTAAATGTGACCACGGCCCCCCAAACTGTTCACATGTTAAACTTTTGCATTTTGTTTCAAATTCAAAAAATGTAAAACTAGTAGCATTGTAAAATCTTTCGCAATATTAAAACGGTTCCCATCTTTTGGAGTGGGAAGCAAGATTGCAACTTGACCTTCAGTTCAGCCCAACATTCACCAATAAATTCCATCACTCGCCATTTTCTACATACTATATATAGCTGCATTTCGAAACCAATTTCTATTCTTCGAAAGCTAACCTAAATTTTAAATATGAATCGTACAACATGGTCCACCGTTTCCTTTAACATCAAGATAAAACCGCTCTTGTCTTTTCATGGGAAAAAGAACAGCAGCAGTTCACAAAGGAAGGTAGCAGATCTGACAACGTTAAATATAACCGAGACAAGGATAGTAACATTGCTTTACGAAGGAAAGGGGCAGAAAGCTCTGTTCTGTAAATTACACTGTATATGTTTTTTTTTTTTCTCTTTGTACTTCATTTTGGATAGACTTTCGTATTTCTTTTTAATTTTTTACCATGACTCCTTCTTACAAAACCTCTGCATAAAGTGATAGGAATTTTACATGGTTAGTCTCACAATAATTTTTATGCTACATGTAATTATAAAAATCAGTCAAAACATAAGTACATAGCAGTATCCTAAACCCTAATAAAGAATTGAGATTTGTTTCAAATATACAGGTCCAAAATGGGATGTACGATATACTGTTAGCATTAGGTCAGAGGTAAAGAATGAGGAGAGAAAGGAAAAAGGGAAAAAGTTAAAGCACTGAGAAGGAGGAGACAAAATTGCAGTGAATAATGGTTGTAATTCTGAAACCCTAGATGGTTAAGTTCAATAGAAGAGGCTTTTTTCTATGTTTTCCTGAAGCTCCCAATCATTCCAAAGGTGGGTCCAGTAACATCTTTTCTTTAAACTCGTGATTATGACTTTGGCAAGTTGAGCAAAGGAGGGTGTCACTGTCAAGAATCTCAACCATGAAATTGGTTTGGTACTTTATCTGTTTGGGAGGAACTATACTTTTCCAACATTCTTTTTAATCAGTTCCTTTTCAAAAAAATAAAAAAATAAAGGTATAAACACAGACCCTTTTGAGACCTTTATTTAATTTTTTTAAGGGTAGCAAAACTTTCGGAAAAAGGCACCAATTACAAGTTAAAATAATGCCTAGCTAGTGATGGAGGGAAAGAATCAGCAGCTTATCATTATGTGTCAACTGGAATTTGCCTCGACCTTTTTTGGTACAAAATTTGCCTGAACTTTTGTTTGTAGATTGTTCTTTCCATTATTTCTTATATGTTTTGTAGATTTCTATACACAATGTGTTGTGTGAGCAAAGCAAGGCCTGTCAATTTTGGTCTTCCAGGTACATACATTTGATTGATTATTTTGTCCCATTTTTGTGTGTGAGGTCACTGCTTAGACCATCAAGGCATCCACTTACTCTGATTTTTATTTCCAGTGATTGTGAGAGTATGTGATAAATGAAAATGGATCCCCACTCATCTTCCATCTCTATCTGTCAACATCCATGGAGCTGTATGTATAATTAATAACAACCACATCAGACAAACAATCTCACTCATAGAAAACATACTCATCCAAATTTACTCTATTATTAGTTGATTTAAAATTTACAGCAAGGCTCAACATGTCTGTCTATACAGTTCTATACAGTTCTGATTTTTTGAACTCCCTCTTGTTGAAAACTAACAAATACAGATTAATTATATGTATATTAACTAATTGATCAATTCAAAACAGATTGAGAAAGCAAATTTACATATAAAAACTTAGAATCTGATAGTAAAATCAATGTGTGGCACTGCACCTAGTTGGCATGAAAGCAGATGATGGAATAATGCATATTTTGGGTGTGTGTGAGTGTGAGAGAGAAAACGACAGTGTAGTAAGTGGGAGTTGTAATTGGTTATGGTTTACCCTAAAGGAAATTATACATACAAGTTGCCAATAGTTGGAAAAGGGAGTTATACTTTAAGGACCACGAAAAAGTTTTGGCAACTGTAGAAGCAAGTATAAAGTTAAGATGCCTCTCTCTTTCTTCCTTTCATGTACATATCTTCTATCTGTGTTCTTGTTTTTCCACCACTTTCTTTGCCCAATAAATTCATTTCATAGTCTATTTACTCAGAATTTGATTGGCAAAGTGGCCATAATTAAATTAATTTGAAGTTATCCAACTAATAACTTAGTCTTTTCGTTTAAGATAAAAGTAAAGTTAACAAAAGTATAATTATTAGTAATTCAATTACATATGAAACCATGATGAACTATTTACTTTAGGACAACACTGATTTGGATATATTACTTTTGTTAAACTACACTTTTATAACATACATACAAATGAGTTGTTGGTTCAATTTCGCAATCACAATGTGAAAAAGTAAAATCGATAGTTTGGTCATTTAATTTTACATTTTCACGAAAGCATATTCTATATTTTTTTAATTTCATTTTAGTATTTTATTTGCATTTTAGTTTTCAATTTAATTAATAATTTTTATTCAATAGCAGACAGTGCCACAAATTGTAACATCTTTAGTCATTTGAACCGATTATTTGACAAAAAATTACTAAACTGAAACTAAACGGAGAGATAAATAATTAACATGCAACAAAAGAATAGTTAAAACGCAAACAACATAATATAAAGTTTTTAAAAACTAAGTATTAAGTTTGCTATTAATAATTAATAATGGAAGGATAAGTTTTAAATCACGATCACAAATGCACCTTGAAGAAAATCCTCTTTCTTTCTTATTTTCCACCATCACATAAAAATCTTTATCAATAAATAACTTGCAGGTAATTTCTTACTCTACCCCGTGTTTTTTTTCCTGCACTCTCATATTTTTTAAATCCAATTATATCCTTATTGAAATTATAATTTTAAATTGTATAGTTCTTAGATATTTCAGATTACACAATCTGTAATACAAATTTATATTTGGTATTGCATAATCAATAATACAAATTTTGAAATCAATTTAGAATTTAAATTACATTTTTGAATTGTAGAATTTGTAATATAAATTTACATTTGAGATTCAACAATTCATAACTCAAGTTTGAAAAATAATCTGAAATGAAAAGTACATTCTGAATTATCTAACTTGTAAAGCAAATTTATAGAAATGTCATGTAATATAAGTTTAGATTTTGAATTGTACAATCTATAAATTTGAAAAACAATTCAGAATGCAAATACATTATGAATTGTATAGTTCGTAATGCAAATTTATACAAATTTATATTTCGAATTATATAGTTAGTAATATAAATTAAAAAGATAATTCAAGATTCAAAATACAAAGATGGTATAATCTAAATAAATTTACATTATGAATTATATAATATGTAATTCAAGTTTATATTCCGGATCACATAATCTGTAATACAAATTTTAAGACAACACGGAGTACAATTTTTTTAAATAAGGAGTAACTAAATCATTTCATTAAGACTAGGGATGAAGGAAGAAAACGTGGGAGGTGCAGAATGAAATTTCCTAATTTGCATTCCTTCATAAGATTGGATCCTTTAAGGTATCGGGTGTTGCTCCCTCCACCACCACCACTTCTCCTTCCACCTCCCCAACCTTTTGCAAAAAAATTTTAATTACAAAAATAATCTTTTTTACTTTTAACCCTATTTATTTACTTTAAACTCAAACCCTATCTTTTTATCCATTTTTACTTTTCACTCAGCCCCACCTCCCAACTCTCCTTCTTTCTCTTTTCAGATTCTCACCCCCCCCCCCCCCCCGCAAATTATATATTTCATATAATTAAACTAATAAATAATTTTTTATATAATTATAAAATTGTTAAAGAATACAAAAATCATATATAAAAAATATATATTATACAAAAACATTAAAACAAAAATCTAATTATATATAACTGCAAAATACAAAGAAAAATGTAAATATAAACTAATAACAATAAAGATCTTCAAACATACATTATTAAAATACATCAAAAATATATTCAAAAATAATACGTCAAAACATATAAATTACACTACTAAAATATCTCCAAAATTAATATAAAAAAATAAACTAATAAAAATAAACTGGAAAATAAACATGTAACTTTAAACGGATGTGAGTATCCGTCAACGGATGTCAACATCCGTTTAAGGCAAAGCGGATATCGACATTCGTTTTTCCTTAAACGGATGTTGACATCCGCTGAGGGATGTTTACATTCGTTTAAAGATTATACGCTTATTTTTTTAGGATTTATTACGCACATTCACGACGAATCCTTCAAGCACCACCACACACTGATGTTGGCACGGCTAATCAATTGCTTCCACCACCACTTGCAATCTCTCACTAAGCACACCAGCTAATGAAAGTTCACCACACTCTGATACCACAATTCTATCACAATTAAAGAATGAGAGGAAGAAGTGAAACGTGAAAAAGAGCACAATGAAACAATGAGGGGACGAACGATAAAGAGGAAGAAGAGTTGCCGCTGCATACATGTAGAGGATTGGAGTGAGTAAAGGTTAAAAAATATTAATCCTAAAATTTTACTAAGGATAAAATAGGAATGAAAAAATAAAGAGAGGAGTAAAACAGAAATGGGGTGGTGGAGAAAGAAGGGGTGGTGGTGAAGGGAGCAACACCCTAAGATCTCTTGTTTATGGGCTGTTAGTTGTCTGGATGGATAACTTTAACAAGCAACTACATTGGGCCTTGAGGCCGAACATGTGCATAATTAATCCATAGAAAATAATATGGGTGTTGCTCCCTCTACCTCCACAGCCTTCTCCCTCCACCTCCCTAATTATCTTTAATTCCAATTATATCCTTAAAGTTAAAATTTTTTATTTTTATTATTTTAATATTTTAATATTTAAATATAAACTAATATAAATATACATTATTAAAATACATTAAAAAGATATTCAAAAATAATAAATCAAAATATTAAAATATCTAATAAAATAATAACAGAAACATAAAATTAAAACAAAGCTTAAACGGATGACATCCTTCAACGGATGTCAACATCCGTTTAAGGCGAAACGGATGTCGACATCCGTTTTGCCTTAAACGGATGTTGACATCCGTTGAAGGATGTCATCCGTTTAGGCTTCGTTTTCATTTTACGTTTTAGGGTTAAAGGATTATTGGAAAGATTATTGGAAGGATTATTGGAAGGGTTTAGGGTTTAGGGTTTAGAATTATTGGAAGGATTATGACTACGTACCTGGAGAGGAACCACGACAAGCACATTACACCACAAACGCACTGCACCACGTACTGCACCGAAAGCAAGAGGAAGATTGCTTGATAATTCTTTTCACGATCACTGAGCTTTGCAGAAAAATATTTTACTCATACAAGGAACTATGTAGGTTATCAGTGAAATATGTTATAAATGAGTAAAATTAAAAAACAATAATTCTAAAAATAAAATTTTACTGAGGGGCAAAATAGTAAAGGAGAGGTAGAGGGAGAAGGCTGTGGTGGTGGAGGGAGCAACACCCAAATAATATAACATTAACATTGTACTATATAGTATATTCCTTTATATCATAATTTTTATTAGCTAAAATTCATGAAAATTTTGGTTATAGAACTTCATCTATAGAGTTATTCTAGAATATTTAATTCGTGTGGGGATGTTTCCAAAAATTAATCCCCAATAACAGTAAATACGGTTTAGAAAGTTTGCTCTGAAAATTCAATTTTAAAAAATTAATTTCAAAATATGTATTAGTTACTTTTACAAATGACAAAGTGATTACATTGAAAAATAAAAGGGATGCACGGATAAATTTGTAAAGGTGCACCAGGTAAAAGTCGATTTATTAATGGAATCGCTATATAATTGGACTGAAGAAAACAAAAGAAAATACCAAATGTCAAATATAAGAGTGTTGCTCCCTCCACTACCATCAAATGTTCTCGGCACCACTTCATATCTAATTTGTTCTTATAAAACGGATGTCAACATCCGTTTCGCCTTCAACGCATGTAGACATCCGTTTACATATTTTATATTTTATTTTATTTTTTTATTTAAAAAAAAAAAGAAAACTTCAACCGATGTGACACATCCGTTTAATAGTTTTTTTTAAAAAATAATTATTAGTTAAATAATAATACATAAATTAAATTAATAATAATTATTTTATTAAATAAAATAATATTAATTTAAAAATAATTAAGTAATAATTTTAAAAAAATTAAATAATATTTATATATTAATTTAAAATACAATAAATTAAAAAACTAAAAACTAAAAAGAAAAAAAAACTTCAACGGCAACATTCGATGTAGCACAACCGTTTTAATAAATTTTTAAAAAATATTTTAATTATTATTTAAATAATAATACATAAATTAAATTAATAATTATTATTTTATAAAATAAAATAAAATTAATTTATAAATAATTAAATAATAATTTTCAAAAAAATTAAATAATATTTATATATTAATTTAAAATACAATAAATTAAAAAACTAAAAGCTACAAAAAAAACTTAAAAGATGTCACCACATCCGTTTTAATAGATTTGTAAAAAATATTTTAATTATTATTTAAATAATAATACATAAATTAAATTAATAATTATTATTTTATTAAATAAAATAAAATTAATTTATAAATAATTAAGTAATAATTTTAAAAAAATTAAATAATATTATATATTAATTTAAAATATAATATATTGAAAAACTAAAAACTAAAAAAAAAACAAAAACCTCAACGGATATGGCACATCCGTTGAAGAATTTTCTTCAACGGATGACATCCATTTAAGAAAAATGGTGGGAGTGTAGGATATTTTAAAATATAAAAGATAATTTTGAAATTTTAAAAAGATGTGGTAGTGCAGGGAGCAATGTGAGGTGGTGTAGAGAGTAACCCTCGAAATATAATGTACACGCATATAGATGACACTTTCTTCGTTCATCTATTTCTTTCTGCACCCCATATAGAAAGACATCCCACTTTTTCCTTCTCAGTGTTTTTAATTTGAAAGTGAAGAATAACTTTTGAAAATGGCTTCTAGAGTGTACGACATGCAAATAGTTTTTTTCTCAAAAAAATGGCTTTCGAAATGGTGAATCTCAAAGAATAAATAACTTCTGAATTGATGCAATTCAAAAGCAAAACTTTATTAAGAAAAAATTAAATTACAAATTAAACATTTCGGAAGTTATTTTGGACAACTTTTGGCTTTTAGATTTCAAAAATTTCTTTAAGCAAAAATAAAATGGCGTACGGATTTTACAAAATCGGAGTTTTTCAAAATGGGGATTTTATTTAATATAGGAATGTAGGGAGAAATATAGGGAGGTGTTGGGCACTTGGGCTTAACGTCAAGAAGGGGATAAATTCAAATTTCATAATTATTTATTTGGGACATGAGCTATTACAACACCGTTAAAATGAATTTGAAAAATGAGACAAAAGTGAAAAATTTTAAATTGGAAAACGAAAATGAAAACATCATCCTAATAGTTTTGAAATTACTTTTGGAATGTGAAAATGTAGGAAGAAATGTGTGGAGACGCAGAAAAACTAACTGAAATTTCTTTCAATGCACAGTATCATTTGCGTGGCTCGTTAGAATGCTATGTTAGCAACCATTTACATAGCCTTGGATAAAATATAAAAGTCGTGACAGCTGATTAATTAGTCATAACAAACCGCGAATATTTTCTTCTAAACTTCATTAAATTTATAAAGCTACAGAATCTATATATTGCCACTTCTGTAGCATGTCACTAAAAATTTAATGTGCAAGGATATAGGAAAAATTGGAGATATTTGTAATATTTGTAAAAGCATGATAATTCGAAATTCGAACAATTCAGATATGATATGCTCACATAACTTGAATGTTTAAATAAGTACAATTGTCTAGGCATAACTTTAGGAAGGCAAAACTCGGATCCCTTAACACTGTTATTTTTATACTTTCTTTAATTTAAAAGAAAAAATTGCCGTACTTTCTTTCAATTTTTATCATCAAAAAATAATATAAAATAGGAAACGAAAAAAAAAATCATCACAATATTAGAGTAAAACGACCTATTTAACATCAATATTGACGATGGTCGTAAAAAACCTAATAATCCCTTATACGGTAAGCGTAGTTTGGTAAGGAAATACAGAAAAGACATGAGGTAATCCCATCTTTAGACGTTTATCATCTTTATTTCAGGAAATTATGAATGAAAACTACAATTTTATAGGAAAGAGAATGTCAAACAATGAATATTAAAAAAGTTGAGTACAAATATTTCAAGAAAAGGATAGAGAGACGAATTTAAAAAGAAAATAATGCTTGTTGGTTATGGTGGACATGATGCCATAATTATCAAGTCAAGCAACCCATAAAATTTAGTAATAATGCATTTTCCTTAATTGTGTCCAACAAGACTTGTCAAGAGTAAACTTTTCAATAGAGAAGCAAAAATAACAAATATCCCTATAACTAAGGCAAATATTTCTTTTTTTGAGTCATCTTGACTATCACTTATCATTACATTATATATATCGCAAAATTGAATATTCTCATACTCTTCTTCTATGAAGGAAACATTACCAGGACAGAAAGTTGCAAAGAATTTTGAACATTCATGGTTTTGTCATTTCCCACCCGAATTATCAGGTGCGACATGTCTTGCATTTCTTCATTGTTGAAATTATTCTAGCTGGCTTGGATGGCAAGCCTATTCAAATAACATAAAACCCCAAACCAATAAACTAATAATGTATATTCTACTCTAAAATTCTAAAATTCTCCTGTAGTATGCAAAATATAAGTCAGTGCTGTAATGCAAACTATCTTATTAGCCTTGTTAGCATAAAATAATTAATTTTGCCAACAACAAATTCAAAATTAAGGCCTGAATTGAAAACTAAAGTATAGACGTAAAATAACTATCAAATCAAAATCTCCTTACCATAATCAAGTTGAAATACAAATCCATATATATGAAATGAGATCAAAACGACAGAAATATTGTTTCTCAGGGTTTCGAACAACATGGAAGCCTAAAAACTCCTACAATTCACTGATCCAGAAAAATTGCTACCTTCGACAGCTTAGGCAGTGGTAGCCGCTCCTCTCTTCCTGGGTGCAGCTTCGGTACCTGATTCAAAATCACAACGTTAGCAAAATCCCTAAAACAACACCCAAAATTAAACACTCAAATAATTAACCGATTATACCCTCTCTGAAGCCGCTCTTGAATCTGCGAGGCACGTGACGCAGATACCTCATTCTTCCAGTTCCAGTGGTCTTTCTCCTAATGGCCTTGACGCTCCAGTTATCTGAAACCATCGACCAATTAAGACCAAATCTTTAACACAAACCCTAAATTTAAAAAGTAAAAGAGTTACATTTTCTAGTGCGTGCTGCTGGGAAAGCACACGCAGCACAGCGACTCTTCTGGAGGTGGAAGCTGCGACGGCCGCATCTGACACAGAGGGTGTGGGTCTTGTTCCTCCTCTTACCGAAACTCCCTGTTCCCTTCCCCTGCACTCATGCAAAATCCAAACACCATCAGAATCAGATTCATATCACACCTACACAGAGTAGAAGAAAAAAGACGATACCATTGATGGTAGACGCAGAGCAGAAACCCAACTGCTGCGAAAGGAGAGAATATATATGAAACCTAATTGCTGCACTGGAGAGAATTTATGTATGGCACAGTGTGGGTTAGGGTATTTTTTTGTTTGGGCCTTCGGCCCAATTATGTAGCAAACGCAAAAAAAATAAAAAACGTGAAGTAGAAATAGAAAATATAAGAAATTTAAGTTATAAGCTATTATTAAATTCAATGACAACACATCAACTTTCTTTAATACTCACCAGAAAAACACAACAGAAAGGAAAAACTACAGAACCAGTATCTTCATCTTCACCAACAGAATCACTCCATTCATCCATTAGAACCTCCATCCCAACTCAAGCATGACACCATCATCCTCAACCTGCACTGCACAAAGCCACAGAAATAAGAACCAATCACCAAGAACAAAGACCAATTTCCAGCACCCACACACAAGCTCATATTCTACCTACACTGAACCAAAACGAAAACTCACCACTGTACCGTCCACCATCATCTTCAACCACTCAACACCAATCTCCATTTTCTGGCGGCAGGGTCGCGGCTGTGGCTGGGCTTCTGGCGGGCTAGTGTGGAGTCGTAGGGGTTGCCTGATTCTGATTTAGGTTTTGCGATGCATCTTAAAAGAAAGGAATCGACGAAGGAGAAAGAGAGGACAAGTGTCGCCCGTCATCGGCGACGACACCGGTGGCGATCACCGCTGCCGGTGTTGGCTCTTGCTAGGGAGGAGCCTCTAATATTGGGGCTGACGCCGCAATGCCCGCGAAGATAAGAAAGAGCCACTGCGCCGGCGACGCCTCTGATGGTTGCCGGCGTTTCCGCCGACGGCGCCGACCGGAAGTGGGACGTGCGGCGATGGCTGGCTCGTGGGGATGGAGATGATGAAGAAAGAAATCCTCGTGGGTTTCAATTTTGAAGATGACCCAACGTTTTGCCCTGCACCCCACTCTTACATGATTTCACCCCCTATATTTTTATTTTCCACTTTTTCCCCTGCTTCTAATTGCGCTCCACTTTTTTACACTTAATATTTTTATAGAAAAGAAAATAGAATTATAATTTTTAAAATACCAAAATTCCCTTATCTTAGTCGAATTTTCCTTGATCCAATCATTTCAAAATATATTTATCATAAAAATTTACTTTTCATAAAAAACAATGTGATGTATAATTTGTGACATCCCAAAATATCATATACACATATAATATAATAGGATTTAGCTATTATAATATGTAAAAGCAGAGATAGAGATAATAGTATTTAAATATGTATACAGTCATCCAAAAGATATAGAGAATTAAAACGAAAATCAAACTTGAGTACAAGTTTTCAAAGTTCTCTAAAATACAAGGCTATTGAAATTTTAAAGAGACCTAAAAAGTTTTCTAAAAGTGTTGAACTATATAAAATAAAAGCTAGGAGTTTTTCAAAATAATACGTTAATCAACTAAGAACTAGTAGAGGGCCTAAGTATTAGGGACTGGGTCTTCTTCAACCTCCAAAGTTTGCTCCAATGGTACATCATTACCTACTGCTTACATCCAAAGGATTGGATGATCATCGCAAGGGAGAAGACAAACACATACAATGCAAGGGTGAGCTAGGTCTCAAACAAACATACAGATAATTTCAATTCAACCTAGCATTTCCAAGAACATCCATACACACATAAACATGTAAGTCATCATAAACATAAATATTTATTTCACAAACCTCATTAAAGCAAGCATCCCATCATGTTAAGACTCCTAGACACGTCCGGACATAGAATGTATGTAGAGCTGGGGCGGCTTGTGCACTTGTGATGGCCCCTACTGCTTTGCAAAGCCATTGCCGAGGGGTTCCATCCGACCATACACAAGGCTAGTCCGTTACTGCGGAATAGACCTTCAGTGGTAGCGCATACCCTAGGACCTCCCACCACACGCGTCAATCCTCTCTAAGTGAGAATGAAAGACCGTTGGAGTGTTAGGGATAACCCCCATATGGAAGCCTCTCACATTCATTCAATACACTAACTGATCCCACCGAGAGATCTTAATTTCATATTCAATCCGACCACTTTAAATCACATGATATTCCTCTTGGATCAATAATGTACCTCATAAACCACTTTGATTCATCAAACATAAACTTTCATAGTCATTCAAGTGCATTCTTACTATATGGTCTCATACCAAACCCATACACCATCATACAACATCAACCATGTCATAAAAACAACTCATACATTACATACTTTCACAAAACCATCACTTATTAACACAAATTTCTTTAGGACTTTTAATTTTCAATACTTAAGTAATTCAAACAGCTTGGAGACCCTCACCAATAGCTCCGGAAGGATCAAAACCCCCTAGAACGACCTAAAGAACGACCTAAAGAACGTCCAAAACGGACATCCGAAACCCCGAAAACCACCCAAAACTGTCCTGAATGATTTTCCGGCGACAATAATCGAGTATCATATGTGATAATCGATTATTTGCGAGAGTTTTGAAGATGATACAACTCTGTGACTAAAATAATCGGTTATCAAGTGAGATAATCGATTATTCTTATCAGTTTTTGACAGCAACGTGATTTTTCTGGTTTTGGTGCATCTTAGACACTTTAATGAGTTTCTAACACTCCAAACTTGATCTATATGACGACAAAAACTTGTATAACTGATTCTAATACTTCCTAATCTTATTATCTAGTGATTTAATGTTGATTTAAACTCTAAACCCTCAATTTCATGAACTTAGGTACTCAATTATGAATCTACCATTTATAAATTATTTTTAACACTTTTAACACTCCTAATGAGTCACAATTAACTTACCCAAGTTATCTAAATTGATCCTAACAGCCTGGAATACAAAATTCAGATTTTGACTACCTTAGTTCTCTTCATAGGTTATAAACTTCAATGATTCACATGGTTATTTCCTAATAAATTATTTAACAGAATTCATTTCTTCTAAGCATTCAAAATTATCACAGCATTGTATCAATACCAGTTCCTAATCATCCAATTCACAGTTCATATCAACGTCAACCAACAGTACACGATCAAATAGGCAAAATCACAAGTTTTCAGATTATCCTTAATTAAAATCCAACCCATAAACTTTACATGCACTCTATCACTATATCTACTAAATCTAACTCATGCAAATTCAAGGATTTCACAGAACAGCACAAAAACCCCAGCTTCCCTTACCTTTAGTGTAGACAACCAAGCTCAAGTAGGAATCCTAGACCACTTGCTTGCACTCCCAAAATGTTAGAATCACCTATAAATCATCAATTGATGATGGAAAACGAATCTTAGAACCAAATAGAAGCTAGATTATGGAAGAAAACGAAATGAGTTGTTTTGGAGTTGGAATAGAGAGAGTGACAAGGCAAGGAAGAAAAGAGAGAGTGCTTGAAAGAAAAGAAGGAACATTCTTCTAAAGCACAATTTAGATGTGGTTTTTTTTTTATGAGATTAAGTCTTTTTACTTTACTAATTTTGCCTATGCTGCCACGTATACACACTTTTTTGTTATATTTTATAAGGCCTTACATAATTTTTTATCAAGAATGGGGATACTAGAGAATAAGTTTTTGTTGGGTTAACTTCCAAAAAATAAAAATAAGTCTTTTAAAAAAAAACTACTTAAATCTGATTTTTCATTATGGATAAGAGTAAGGTTAATCCTATTAGTTTTAAAAGAAAAAATTATACAATTTAGGATTTATGGTAAAAAAAAACAAATTATGTGTTGCTTCGAGACTAATACCTTCTTTACACATAATTGATTTTCAAATCCAAAATCTGATTTATAACATACTATGCCTTATTTTAAGGGTTTTTTTTTTCTCTTTTTAGTGTTTGTTCAGAGCTAAGGTGATATTCATTTTAAATAATTCATAAATATAAAAAAAAATACTAAAGGAAAAGTTTTCAAAATATCAAAATCAGTTCATCTAAGCCCCGTTTTCGTTGCTCTACAAATTTCAAAATATATTTTTCATCAAGAATAAAGAAAAATGTGATCTTTAATTTTAATATGAATTAATAGGAGCGATAATATGTTCCAATATTTAATCTTCTTCAGTTTTTTCCTTAAAATTATCTTATTAAAGAAGTTATTTTAGGAAATCAAAAGAATACAAACCTAGATTCTTCTTTTAGAGTATAGATGATTTTATCATTTTATATTTTGAGTAACCATATTTTTACACTAAAATAGTTATTTAAAATTAAAACTTTATTTACAATATAAATAAAACTATATATAATAAAAATTTTAAAAAAATTATTTATATTTATATTTATAATTATTTTTAAGAAGAAAAAAACAATTTAATAAAAAAATTATTTAGTTATTATTATTATTATTATTTTATTACTTTTTGTTATCATAAAAAAATCTATTATATATATATACACTAAGTTATGGGTTTCTGTTAAAAGTTCATCCAATCATATTAAAAAAATTTAAAATTACTTTTGATTTTAAAAGTCATATTTTTAACAATTGAACTTGTTAATTTTCGACTCCCATCAATTTATACCCTTGTTCACCAAAAAAAACAAATTGAGTTGGACCAATTTTCACTGCAGATTTACATGGCCCGACAGAGTTTTGATCCAGAATTGTGCCAGAACTCAGTTTCGTGAATTTAAGTGGTTACTCGGATGATTATTTACTCATGTGCCTTTCCAACTATAAACACCTTTAAAAGAAATATATAATTCATTTTTTCTATAAAATAAGCTAACTTATACTTACATTTAAAATAAAAACTTTTAAAAACTACAAAAAAAAAATCTTGGACAAAAAATAATTTCAACTAAAGAAGGTGTATCGTATGATCTTCAGGTCAACCACACACAAGTCGGATAGTTAACTACCAGGCCAGTGGCAAATAACCATACTGGACGGTCAGACAATATGTTGAACGATCAAACAACAAATCAGATGACAAATCACCAAAACAAACGGTCTAAACATGACCGAAGTAGATCAATTTCAAAACTATATTACTTAAAGTTAAACCATGATTAGTAATGTTTTGCTTAACCTTAATCAAAATCTATTACAAAATCAGAAGTTCATCATTGACAACATGTAGGACTATTCAAGACTATAAAAGATATGAAGAATTAAGCATATCGCCTTAAGTACCCAAACCAAAAAAGTGTCCCCAACACTTATAATGTTTCACATTTACAGTTTTATTTCAATTAAACCATTGTAATATTTGACCGACGTACTCTTTCCTTCCAACAAAAATTAATCCCTAGGGAGGATTTTGGCAAATGAGGATTTAATGAGGCATATGAAGGAAGGAATAAAATCATATTTCAAGTCATTTCATGTGCACCCATCACTATAATTCCAAACAATCAAGGAAGAGTTCTGCAAAGAACCCCTACCGCATGGTTATACGTAAGCGGTCAAGAAAGAGATCTATAAATAATCCTTAACACACAGTCTAAACGTAAGCGATCAAGAAAAAGTTCTATAAAGAATCCCTAACGCACAATGTAAACGTAAGTGGTGAAGAAATAATTCTGCAAAGAACTCCTACCATATGGTCTAAACATAAGCGATCAAGGAAGAGCTCCAGAGAACTCATGTCGCACAATCTAAGCATGAACATTTGAGGGTGAATTCCAAAGAACCCTTGTCACACACATCTATTAACTTGGTTAAGGACAAATTCCAAAGAACCCCTCCTAAACACAAACCAAATGATTAATTATTAAATAATTGGTCAAGGGAAAGTACTACAGAACTCCTGCGACATGTTACTCGAACGATTCATTATAATATGTGAAATAATCAATTATAAAGGAAAGGAAAATGAATTAATGAAAGGTCAATTCCATTGATGTAAAAATAAGTATGGACTTTATAAAAGGCCGACATAAAAGTTGATGCTTAAACAAAAAAAGGAAAACCTAAAGTGTTCAAATTTTTAAGAGCTACGAGTGTCTTATTGTCAACATGATGGTCATATCATGCCCAACATCATCTTCAACTAGCATTTCATGAAGGAACATCAATTTTCCATTGTAGAAGTGTTTTATCAAGTCAAAATTGCCCTCATTCAATGAAATGTTGTAAAAATTGACCACATGAGCACAAGCCTTCTTGAAGCCAACTTCATACTACTCAATGACGATATTCTGCTTGGTCAAATCCTTAATAACCTTCTTGCTTCCTTCGCAATCAAGGAGCACATCGTTCACTTGGCATTACAATCGACAAGCTTAGTAATGCTACTCAAGTGTAAAGATTGGTAATAGCATTTAAAGTTTCCAGCTCGTCAACACCTTTTAGAATTTCCTTTTCAGCTCCATCCAAATTGAAGGACTCATTGGCACCTAATTTGAGCTTAGTGCCAAAGATACCTCGAGCTAGAGGCTTCGAGCTCCCACCTTCAATTTAATGACTATTTTGATGTGAGGAAGAGGATTTTTCTCCCTACGGGTGGGATTTGATCTTTCCCTTCTCTTATTTTGCCTCATTCTCTATCTGACTCTTAGAAGGAAACATAGTGTTTATGGGAGTTGGTTGGATGGTTCATCCAATTGCCTCAGGATCTTGTTTGACTACCTCGGGATCAAAAGTAGAAGGAGTCGCGCAGGCACAAGCTACACAAGCTGGGTTGGAAGAACCAGCCTTGGCCATCCTGCATCATGTAGGCTGCCTAGTCTCGGTTTTCCTGCCACCTTGTGTTGATCGTTAGGTGGCCAATTTTCGAAACTAATAAACCTTCTTTAGATTATTGGAAGCCTTGAAATTTGAAAACGACTAAAAAATTTAGCAAGTTAACGTCAAGTGACTAGCAAAAATAAATAAAAAAATCAACGTACCAAAAATATCGTCATAAAGGATCAAAGATCCATAACATTTAAGAAGTCCTTGAGCCGAGATACGGTGGGAGAGTTGATTGATAATGGCTAAAGCTGATATTTCTTAAGATGTCATCCTTTATCGCGACCAAAAGATTATTTTCTTAGGATTTTGAGTCCAATAAAACGAGAATTTGGGCTGATCATTAACATAACAAGTATGGAAATTGACCTCTTTTATCCTGACCTTAAAGTAGTTGGTGTTAAGCCCCTTTTATAAGATGGTGTACAAAGCACCCAACAAGAGTAAACGACATATACACCAAGCGATCAACAAGGACAAGTGACATATAAACAGAACGGTCGAGTTCAAACACTTTCACAAAATATTTAATGTTTATACTTTAGGGACTTATGTACCGTATAACTACCTAATCAATCAGAAGTTAGATGTTCAACTACTAAGCTAACAATCTTCAAACTGGACGGCTAGACACCATACTGGATGACTAGACAATAGATTGAACGTCTAAACACCAAACTAGACAGTCTAAACAAAATCATAATAGATCAAATCCAAAACCATTTTACTTAAGGTTAAAGTATGACTAGTCATATTTGAGTCGTAATTAGGCCAACATCAATGGTTTAAAGTAAGAAGGTAGGTTAAACATTAATGACAACATTCATTGTTTTTTGTCTAAGTCTATCTCACTTTAACATTAGAATACCTTTTACAAATACCATTGAAGCAGTTTAAATGAATGAAAAACTCTTTAGAATAGACTAGAGACTCTTTAAAATAAATTTATAAATAAACATTTGAAGATAAAGTAATTAAATTTGAAAACTTAAACAAGATATAATTTTAATTTTTGTTGTTATTTTTTGTATTATGTTTTTAGAAAACTTCATTCATATGAATCATTATACGTTTTGAGAAAATTAATGCATTTCGTAAATTCATTGTTTTTTTTTTATGTTCATTCTATTTTTTATTTTCTTTTAGAAAAATAATACTTCACCACCTCTTAAACATCAGTCTTTGTACACATAAGCATCTTAATTTTATTTCAATTGATCCTCACATTGTATTTTTTGTTTTACAAATAAGCAACTTGAATTTTAATTTTATTCTAATCAATTTTTCAAATTTACTGTTTTATAAATAGACTTCAGGATTTTACTTTAATTCTAATAAATCTTTAAAAATTATTATTCTTATAATAATTTATTCTAACGTATTCCAGTTAAATATTTTAAATTAGAGATTAATAGTTTATTGATATTTTTATATTTTTATTACTAATAAATTTTTATAAATTAAAATGTGTTAAAAAAAATTCCAAAAATATAAATTTTTAATGTAGTAGATTTTTATTCATCAACACCAAGATGATATAAATTTATAATATATATATATATATATAAATAAATAAAAGGGATTTAATATTCTATTGTTCACATTTTTTTGAACAATTTTAATCATTTATATAATTTTATTTTTTAAATGGTTGTAAATACTTTCTTAATTTATTATTATAAATTTTTATGATATTTTTTAATTTACACTATTATTTATCAATTCTACTTTTTATTATTAGATTTAATTTTATTATTTTACTTTTTTAAAGTTTCTGTAAATATGTTTTAACACAACTAACTATTAAAATTATCTGATAGTTTTATTTTATTTTATAAAAAATATAAATATTTATGTGCATATATTTCTACTATAATAAATATATATATATATATATATATATATATATATATATTTATATATTCTACTTCGATATATCTTTGTTTTTTTCTCCGACAAAATATGTTTGGAAATTTAATAACTAACTTGTCTGAAAAATAAAAATAATAAAAAGTAAATAAAGTAAAAGATATATTTTAAAAGATAGATTAAAAAAATATTATTTATATATCATCTTCATTTCAGAAGCATAAATCTTAAACTTTATTTTCTGTCAAGTTTGAAAAAAACTGGCGCAAAACCAAACCAGTTTTTGTTCTTTCAGCGAAAAAATCTCATGAATTTCTCATTTTAACGGAAAATAAAATTGCTAATAGCGCGCCAAGCGCCAAATTTTCAATTGTCACGTGACATAATTTGAAGTTTGACCTGAAAAAACAAAAATGAAAACATAATGGTGTGAATCTACATTTAGCGCCATCCCGAAAAATCATAAAACACGAAAAAACATAAAATTTGAACATTTGAGAAGAAAATTGAAAAACGAAAGAAGAATGAAATTGTGAATTCTTTTTCCATCCCCTCCTTCTCTTTCATTCTCCCTCCATTTTCAACCAAATAACAATGTTTAAATCTCTTCTTTCACTGCCACTTTCACTTCACCATCCAACTCACCCTCTTCCCTTCTCACCAGAACCTCAACCTGTTAACAATGGAGACCTCTGTCTCACACGATCAGAGCGACAAAGAGAATGTTCCTCCAATCAACACAGTTTCCGAAAAGAAGAAAAACCCAATTCCTCCCATGGCCCCTTCATTCAAGAGGAACACTAAGAGGAAGATGAAGAGGGTTCCGCTTGCTGATATTACCCATCTTTTCAATAACTCTGCTCAGGAACAAATTAACCAAATTGGGGTTGCTGCCTCTGATTCTCCTCCTCCCTCTGATTCAACTTTACTTCCACCCACTTCTCGAAGGAAAACAGTGTTTCTGCTTCGTGGCTCCAAAACTCTCAGATTAGGGTTCAGATAATGTTATTATTTTCCCCTTTTGTTACATAGTTTACATCAGGAACATGATTGCTGCGATTGGATTCAGAAACTGCATAATGAAATTGCAGATTTGTGTTCTTGTTCTTCATTGATAATAGTCCACACAACTGTAGCCAAACAATTTTCTTTTTTAATTAAAGAGATTAGAAAGGCCATGAGTAAAATTATGTTGCCTTATTTGTTTCATTATGCTGTTTCCTTTTACTAATTGTTACTTTTAGCATTTATGCTTATAACATGTTTGTTTGTTCTGGTTGGAATTAGTGTTTCTAATTATAACTGTGATAGAGGACAAAGAATCTTGTTAGTTAGGGTATCAGATTTTATTTTATAAAAACTTTTCTGATTAAAACTGTTAAAATAGTTGATTTTTCATGGTTTCAATTCAAATTATCATAAATTAATTTTAGGAATTCTATTATAATTATTGTTGTCTAAGACTTTATTCAAATTTGTGATGGGTTAATTACTTTGATTAATTTAAACTTTATAATACTTTTTTTTATTAATGAATTAAATCCCACTTATGATTTCAGCATATGGTCTCAATTTTTTATTAATAAATAAAATTCAATTGGAAAATGACCTTATTTGATTCCATCAGAAGAGTATACAAAATTTTGGCAATAGCTGCTGAATGCATCGTAGCATCTCATCTCATCTCCGAGTCTGTCCGAGTCAGTTTATTCTATTTTAAAAAATTGTTTTTTAATATTTAAAAGGATGAATTTAAATATTTCATATTTCAAAAATATTTCTAAATTTAAAAATGTACTTTATAATGTATAATTTAAAAAATAATTTTATTTTAAATATATTTTAAATTATATAATCTAAAACATGATTAAATCCAGAATCTATAAATATATTTGAACATATTTTAGAACAAATATTTTGAAATATATTTTCAAATTTGAAAATATTTTTTCAATTACATAATTCAAAATTTATTAGAACGAAAGTGGTGTAGGAATAACTTTTAGATTTTTATTACAATTTTATTAAAGAATAATTTAGAGTTTAGGATCATTTTATGGTCAGGAAAATAATGGAGGTGCAGATGAAACAGTCCATCTCAAAATAGCCTCCACCCAACCCAAAACGTAGTCAAGTTTTTTTTTTTTTTTTTTTTTTTTTTTTTTTTTTTTTTTACTTTTCAAGGGTAATCTATAATAAAAAAGGGAGGATATATTTTTTTCAAACATTAGGAAATATGAATTAATTGCGCTTTCAAATAAGGAACAAATTTTATTTTCAATATAATTTTATTTTTAATTTTTCAGAGCTTTAAAATCTAATTTTAAAACTTTAATTAAATTTTCAGTTACTCACGAAGTTAGATATTTTTTAATACATTTTTCTTTTAAAAAAAATTGATGTGATGGATATATTTAAAATTTTAATTAAATTTTCAGTCACTCATAAACACAATTTTTCATTGAGTTTATATTGTTTAATTTTTTTAGTTGGATGACGTGATTGTCATCTCTTTACATGGTTTTAAGTATGGAAAATATATGAGATTTTATAATTTAAATAGATGTCGTAGTTAAATATAAGATGACAATTTTTAGCTTCCTTTAAAAAAGTGTTGAATAAGAATGTACTGTTTTTATCAACTATATCAATCGTAATAGTAATGATTTTTTTTATTGTTATAGTTGATGATATGAAAAATATAATAATTTCGTTACATATTTTTAACGAAATGAATAAAAGTTATTAGTTTTTTTATATTATAATAATATAATTTCACCTCCCAGATGGTTACAATGATGAACGATGAAAATCTTAGTACAATTTTGTAATGCACTGGTTTTTCAGTGGAGATTAATGGACGAACTGACATTAATTGTTACCTTATGGAAAAAGTTTTCTGATCTTTTGGTCCTTGTATATAAGGATTCAAATATTGTAAATTTATTCTACAAATGGATGGAACCTTTCTAATGGGGAAATATCATGGAATTTTGCTCACCACAATCGCTTAGGATGACAATATAAATCTTTTTTCAAAGGAGGCCATGATATGGTTCTTTCAACTACTTCGAGAACATGTTAGTCCTCAACAAAATATTTGCATCATCACTGACAGGGGAAAGATATCCTATCTACGTTAAGATCAGAAGAGGTTGGTTGGGAAGAAGATGGTTTGAACTCTATTTATTGCATACGTCATCTAGCATCAACTTCAACAACAAATTCAAAAGTCAAGAACTCAAAAAACAATTCATCAATTTAGGTACTACTACAAAAACTTTTACTACCAATTTACAGTTTATATTTTGTTAACAAAATTCTTTGAAATTTTAATTTATTAAGTGCTTACAGCTTACGAGGTCAAGCAACCGGCTGTGACTACAAAGCTTACTGCACTGAGAGAACAATACCCCCAACAAGTTGCTTGGATAGATAAAATTCTATTAAAAAAATGGTCTCAAGCTTTTGATGGAGGGAGAAGATATGAACATATGACCACTAATCTTGCTGAGTGCATGAACTCTGTTTTAAAGGGAGCACGTTCATTACCAATTTGTGCTCTCATCAAAACAACATTTGAGAAGACACAAAAATGGTTTGTTGAACGAGGATTAAAAGCATACTACATGCTATAAGTAGGCCACCAATTTCCTGAAGAAATCACAGACAATATTATGAAAAATCAACAACAATCCGTATTTTTTCATATTCATCGCCACAATCGTGAAAATTCTGAATTTGATGTTCAAGAAATTTCAACACCTCACCAATATCGTCCACATCCAATTTCCTATAAGGTCAGGCTATATGAATGGTGGTGTGATTGTGGTCACTTCCAAGATACTTGTCTCCCATGTCATCATGGCATTGCCGTTTGTGCATATTCCTATATACCACTGACCCAATATATCGATCCAGTCTACAGCCTTAACAATATTTATAAGGCATACAAAGTACAATTTCACCAAATCCAAAATGAAGATTATTGGTCTGTGTATACTGGTTCAAACTTCATACCAGATCCTCAAATGCGACGCAAGGCATCTGAAAGACCAAAATAGAATTCGTAATGAGATGGATCAATCCACTTCAGATCAGTCGAAAAACTGCTCTTATTCCCGCAACGAAGATCATCATAGGGGGCATGTCCATTTTGTCAATAATTATTTATTAATCTTACCATTTTGTAATCCCTTCACTAATTAATAAATTAGTATTAATTATCTTATGAATTTTGTTTTACCTATTTATTTTGTTTCCCTTTCAATAAATTATAATGTCAATTTCTTTTTTCTGTAACACAATCAACAAAACAAAAATGTTAAAAAACAAAAAATATATTTCATTCAAACACCAAAATGCCTCTGGTAGTCGATTACAAACATGATGTAATCGATTACCAGAGCCATTTTTTCCTACTCAGAGTGAAGTCGTGTAGGGGTACAACTTGAACAAGTTCTAATCGATTACAATGTTTGGTAATCGATTACAACGACCTAAAGTCGTTTTTGGATACACGACTTTACCCACCCCTGATCAGAGCTACCGAGTGAAGTCGTGCATGAGAGCACAACTTCTTCATTTGAAGTCGTTTGGACTCCACGACTTGTCTATTTTCTTATTTTGGAAACTTTTTACTTACATCCATAATTTTTACCTCAAATTTGCCTAATTTGATAAATAAACCATAAAAGTTATTTGACCATGCCATCATGGTAATGAAGTGATAGGCTGTCGTTGAAGCTCTCAAATTAATACTACTTTTCAAGGCAACTTTAGTAATTCCAAGTAGTATTCAAGAAAGTATATAGGGTTAAAGTAACCCTAAGTCGTCTCCCAATGAATACGGAATTGCCTTTCAATATTTCAATCTTATGAATGCAATGCAATGCTCAAGAATAAAAGTAATGTTCGGAGAATGTTTAAAGAACAAATAAGAAACTTAAAAACAGTTATGATGAAATAGGCTAATTTCACTGTTTTTCCAAGATAGATTCATCATCGGTTATTCACTGATAATTGTTCAATTGATTATTATTTAACTTTCAAATAATTAAAGTACATTCTTAATTAATTTGAGGGCGATCATGCATTTAACCAAAGTAAATTCTCAATCAAATGCAAAACCTTTCTAGATTATTCACAATGAATTCAACCAAAGTACATTCTCAATCAAATCCTATTGTGTTTAATCATGTCTATTCTTAAATCGCCTAACCAAATTAAAAACTAATCAATCAAAGTAAATTCTCAATTGATTATAGTTGAAATTATTACTATCAATCAAAGTACATTCTCAATTGATAGTAAAAACCATTTAATCATATGAAAGTTCCTAAATTAAATCAAAGTAAATACTCAATTAAACCTAGAAACCCTAAAACTCATATAATCAATATGCATGTAGATTCAAACACATTATGATGCAAAAATCTTTGCTTTTAATTTGATAGAGAGATGAAAGACATAGAGAGAGAACAACTTAAATCAATAATCAAAATAAACAATTGCATTAACTCAATCTAACCTCAGAATCCATAATGGAATTACAGCATAATAACCTTAGCTGCTTAGTGTAAGATCCTTGAAAATATTTGTATGTTAAAATGTAAGATCCATGAAAAAAAAAAAATATTTATAATAGTAAATTTTAACATTTTATTAGTAATAATAATTTTAATGGATAGAAAAATGTAAATTTTTGGATATAAAGTTATAGTAATTTTAGAGGGAGAGCTTCAAATTTTTGATAACTTATTTAGGATTTTTTTTTTTTAGAAATGTGAATAGTGAATAGTAAATAGTAAATAGTAAATAGTGAATAGTGAATAGTGAATAGTTAAAAAAAAATATTAAAATAAATTATGGAAGAGAACACTCCACGTAGAAGTAATCATTTAGAGATAAGAATGGTGAATAAAAAATAATTTTTGAATAGTAAAAATGAATAGTAAAAGTGAATAGTAAAAATGAATAGTAAAAATGAATAGTAAAATTTTTGGCTATAAATAGCCAAGGGGGGGAGGCTGAAGATTTACACCAAAATTCTAGAGAAATTGTGAGAGAAGAGAGTTAGAGGAAATTCTAGTTAAAGAGGGGAAATTCTGGAAGTTTCCGGAGAACGGTTTGAGAAGAGGAAACTAAGTCTGGAATAGAGGTAAGGGAAGCTAACTTTGAGTATTTCTTTTTGTATTATCTTGAGTCTTGAATATGCTATATTTTTCTTTTGTCTGATTTTAAATCTTAAATATGGAGTATTTTGTTTCTGTATGATTTTGAATTTTAAATGAGAATATGTTTTTTTGTGTGTTAATATCCAAGTGTGAAAATTTTAAAATGTGATATTGATTATGTTATGTCAATTGTATGTTATTAGTGGTTTATTTTTTTATTTTGGAAGGATTAGAAATTGTCTAACCGGCTCTGCCAGATTCAATTTCTTGTTTCCCCAAACATTTTATTGTTTTCCTTATTTATTTTTTTGTATTTTGGAAGGATTAGAAATTGTCTAACCGGCTCTGCCAGATTCAATTTCTTGATTCCCCAAATTTTTTTATTTCCTTCCGTATTTATTTTATTACATTTTTGGAAGGATTAGAAGTTGTCTAACCGGCTCTGCCAGATTCAACTTCTTGTTTCCCCAAACTATTTATTTCTTTACTTATTTATTTTATTGCATTTTTGGAAGGATTAGAAGTTGTCTAACCGGCTCTGCCAGATTCAACTTCTTATTTCCCCAGACATGTATTGTTCTTGTTATTTAATTATATTGTATTGATGGATGGATTAGAAGTTGTCTAACCGGCTCTGCCAGATTCAACTTCTTGTTTCCCCATGAATTTTTATATTAAGATTATTTTATGATAGTCAAATATTGTATTCTTCTATGACCATTTATAGTAATGTTTTATTATTGTTAATTGTTTATAATTATCTTGTATGAATTCTATTATGGATGTTTATTGTAATGATTTTATTGAATGAGTTTGTTGGCTGAAATTAATCTTGTTGGAAGGTTTGGAATAAGGGTTCTGTAATAGCTTGTATATGGTATTAAATATATATACAGTGTTTGAGGTTGTTGTGAGAGGAAGTAAAATTAGGCATTTTAAGATTTAGAGCATAAGAAAACAAGGTAGATAAATTAAATAAATAAATTGTTAATTATTGAAGGCCTCCCTTTGTTGGTAGGATAGAGGAACCTTAAAAACCTGAGTTGGCACATCCCTGATCATAGAGCAGCCCTGGCCTGGTCCAGTCAGTTGTGACTAGTCATATGTGCTGGCGTCGAAGGTGAGTTTGATGCGTTCAGACATCTGGGTCCTCTCCGGTGACCAATTGGGGTAAAGAAAAATCTCTACTAGGATGAAAATAAAATAAAACAAGTTGATTGTAGATGCATAATATTATCATGGTAAAAATTTCATATATATTTTATTTATCATTACATTGAGCCCAGACTTTAATATGTAGTTCCTAAGATATGTTGATGTATTTTGGTTGATCCATGATCTTTGTTCGGTGAAAATATGTTGAGTTATACTCGTTATGGGCAAAATGAGTTTATAATATGAAGCATGATATCTGGCAATGTGTTTAATTTATCGATACCAAAACGGGTTATTATGAATTCATGATTAAAGAATGAACATGATTGAGTTAGGTGGATAAGAGGGTATGAATTGTTGGTTTTTATGAAATGTTGGAGTGGATATGAGAAATCATTACTTATGAAATGATGTTTACTACCGGGAGTAGTATGTTCGAGTTATACCATGAGAGTTTGGTATGAGCAAAGTAACACCTGAGATTTTGGAAGCAGGCAGAGAGGGGTCTGACCATAAGGCTTCAGAAAGTAAGACATAGTATGTAAGTGAGGCTTAAGGAAGCAGGCAGAGAGCGGTCTGACCATAAGGCTTCATGAGTAAGCATGGTACACTTGTAAGATTTATGGAAATGAGAAAGATGATTTTGATAATGATGAATTAATGACATCGGAATAATGATATTTTATCAATTGCAGAAATACCTGATTTTAATATTTTTGTTACAAGTTTAATGATTTTATGATATGGTTGGCTTACCCTTATTTGTTTGTACTATGATCATATAACTCATGTTATATGTGATTAGATAATGTTGCAGATGCGGTTGAAAAAGCTTAGAGATGAGAGAGATGCGGGGAAAAACTTTCAGGGATTTTTGTAAAAAGAATAAATTTGTATTGGGAAGATTATGTTGTGTAAAATTTATAAGTTGAAATTTCAATGGTGAAGACTATATTGTTTAAAGTTTGTAAGTTTGGTATTGTACTTTGAAGTAATTGAAATAAAGTTTGATTGTTTATATGAGATATCAAATTAATTTAGTCTCTACTATCAGTAATACCCTTTAAAATATTCGGGTGTTACACTTAGCTCTCCATGAATGGAGTTGAAAACAAGATGAAATAAGAGAGAGGTGGTGAATGAATGAATGAAGTGAAGTCCCCCCTGGGTCTCTTTATATAAGGCTTGATTGGGCTTGGACTCTGAATATTCAATTGACAGAATCTTTTATCTTATATCTTCCAAATAACTAAAAGATTTAGATAATTATAACATTATTTGGAAGATATTTTCTGTTGATATTCCCAAATTAAATTAATTGAACAACTGAATTTTATCTTTTAGCTTTTCTGACTTTCCAAAATTGCATAAATGTCCTAAAATTTCTTCTATCTGCACTTTAGTCCCTTTTGAATTTTCTAAAATTACACCAGAACCCTTGTTGACCAGCTTTGACCAGAGAAAGTTGTGCCCAATGAATGCTCGCCACGTGTCAATCTCCTTCTCCACCCAAAATTAGGATTTCAGTAAATTGGGGAAAAGGGAAAACATTGTTCCTGCGCCCTAAAGGTTGTTCCTGGTGACTCTGGACTCGCGTGGACAGCCATGGCGACGCATCTGGCTCGCGCGGTGGGGATTTCAGTGTTGGCGACAAGGCTTGGTTGATGGAGAAGTCGCGATTGCGTTCTATTTCTGGGTTTTCTGAATGCAGGTGCGTGTTGATGGTGGCTATGGAGGTTGCTGGGTTAAAGCAGCAATGACATTGTTGGCGCGGGATGGAGTTTCACGGTGACAAGAAGGTCGTGCTTTGGTGGTTGTTTGGATCTGCGGCGTGGTTCCACGGTGGCGGCACTGGTGCATTCTGCGTCGTGGCGGAGGTTGAAGATGGTGGCGGCGCGGATGATACGCGAAGATGAGCACGACTGCTTTGCGACGGCGCTGTGCGTGAGGATGATGATGGTGGTCGTGTGTGATGGACGGTGGCGCGACAAGGTGGTGCGCAACATGCGATGGCTGCCATGGAGGAGGCTCTCGTGATGTTGGTGTCGCGGCCTCGCGATTTTGGCAAGGATGGTATGCGAGGAATGTGAAGGAGCTCGCGGCTGATTCGACACGGTAGTGACGAAGGTGGTTGCGCGATGGTGACCGGCGGCGGTTGTGGATGGTGCTGGGTGAAGCGGCGAAGGTGGTAGTTGACGGCGCGTCCGCGTCGACTAGGGTGGTTGCTGGTGGCTGACGGCGCCTAGGGTTGGATTTGGGAATTAGGGTTTCTGGGGGAGAAGATGATGATGTGGCAGAGGGGGGTGATGTGGCAGCATGTGGTTGGTCTATTTGGTGTGCAGAGGATTAATGACGTGGCAGAATCTGGTGGAGTTTGGCTTAGGAGAGATAGGAACAGGAAACTTAGGGAGGTGTAGTAGAAAAAGCTTAGTGTTTGGGCTTGTTTGTTGGCATGTTTCAGAAATAGGAGTATATGTAGGGATTTTAGGAGGTGCAAGGGTAAAGTCTGGGCTGCACAAATAAACGTAAGAATTTCTAAGAATAACTTATGCAATTAAAATCACTTTTTAAGTCCCTTTTAATTCCAAACACAATATATCAAATCATCACAAATCTTCTTTAAATCAATCATTCAAGCACATGAATTTCATCAAAAATTTAATTTTAAAGCATAAATGTGGGCATAAATATACACTCATCATGAAGTTAGAAAGAGGTAAAGTCCTACTTACGCTAACGATTTCCTTAAAAACAAAATTGAAGTGAATTTGTCATGAGTATCAATTGTAAACCTGTCTGACTCATAAGAACTTGTCCTTTAGCGCTAAGTTTAACAAGCGCCAAGTTTGCTTCAACCGCGTTCCTGCCAAAAGCTGGACAATATCATGTTCACATGCACGTTGATGATTGAAGTAGTGAGAGCAATACTGTTATTCAGACTTGCTCCTACACAATAATTCACATTCCTCCTCTGCACCCTAACAGTTGTGGTTTCAGATGCATTGGTGTACGTAATAGGCAGCTGGACAACATGAATTTTGACTGAAGACAACCAATTTAAATACGCCTTAGTGAATGTTGGTGGGAACTTTATTCCACAACACTGCCCAAAGTTGGAATGCACACAGACCCATGTTATTTTCCAATTATCCATTTCCGTAATTTTCTAGTTAACTACCCATTTGGGTAATTAAGGGGCAAGGCTATTAAAGTATAATGCAATTTCTAGAAGAATATAGAAGTTCCTTAGATAGAAGAATTGAAATGTAATAGAAGTTCTAGAATATTCTAGAAAAACCTAAGATAGGAAGAAAAATCAAGAATATTCTACATAGGTAAAAATCTAGAACGTTCCACATAAGTTGTGGCTAATGTGTTCTAGAATAATCTATGGGTCTATAAATACCCATGAACTCTACTATTTGATGTATGAAGCAATATCTACTATTTGTATGAACCAACATCTACTACAACTAAAGACAACTACAACACTTCTTCCAACTACTACTTCTACATTCAACAATCTCTACATTTTCTCTATCCATCCACTATTCCTTTCACAACCTCAAAATACTAAAAGTGGTATCAGAGCCTGGTTGATCATCTATTGGGTGTAGATAAAATTTTCAACTACCTTAAACAAAACTATAACTCATTCTACTACTTCCAAATATATTCTCAACACATGGCTACTACTAATCAAACATCATCAATTCCAGTACCTATTTTCAAAGGAGAAAATTATGATTTTTGGAGTGTCAAAATGAATACATTCTTCTGCTCTCAAGATTTATGGGATATCATAGAAGAGGGATTACTATTCCAGAAGACACCTCTACTCTTACTGTAGCTCAAAAGAAGGAGTTGAAAGAAAACAAGCAAAAGGATTCAAGGGCTTTATTTGTTCTTCAACAAGCAGTTGATGACACAATTTTTCCAAGGATAATTGGTGCCACAAGTGCAAAACAAGCTTGGAACACAATACAAGAGGAGTTTCAAGGAAGTGACGAGGTACGCAATGTTAAACTTCATTCTCTAAGACGAGAGTTTGAATTATTAAGAATGAAAGAATCTGAGACCATTAAAGACTACTATTCTAGAATAAAAGAAATAGTTAGTCAATGAGAGCCTATGGGAAAATATTCTTGACAAAAATCGTTGAAAAATTTAATTTCTATTCCCTAAAAATATGCAATCGCAACCGCGATTGAACAAACAAAAGATTTGACTACATTGTCAGTAACACAACTAATGGGCTCTCTTGAAGCTTATGAACAAAGATTGAAAAGGCATGAAGAAGACTCGGTTGAAAATGCCTTTCAATCAAAACTAAAATTACGGTATCAGAATAAAGAATATGAAGGAAATAAAAGTAAGAAGAAATTTCTAGAAATAAAGAAAATCCTAGAAGCTTCTCTATGACTCGTCAAGAAAAATATCCTCCATGTGATATGTAAAAAGACAAGTCACTTGGAAAAAGATTATTGGCATCATGGAAAACCTCAATGCCATATTGCAAGAAATTTGGTCACGTAGAAAAGTATATTCGTAATAAAAATAAGCATCAAGCAAACTTTGCGGAAGAAATAATCAGGAGAAACTCTTATTCTACGCCAATCAAGAATCTCTGGTAGAGAAGGAAGTTGGTACTTGGATAGTGGATGCAGCAATCACATGACGAAAGATCAAAGCATCTTCAAAGACATTGATAAATCTGTCAATGTCAAAGTTCGGCTAGGAAATGGCACCACAGTGGAGTCTCGAGGTAAAGGAACTGTCATGGTGGAGACAAAAAAGGTACGAAATTCATCAAGGATTTTTACTAGTTCCAAATCTTAAAGAGAATCTTTTAAGTATCAGCCAAATGATGGAGAACGAATATTCTCTTCATTTTGAGAAAGATACATGCAAAATTTATGATAGTAAAATGATAGAAATTGGCCAAGTAAAAATGGAGAAGAGAAATAGAAGCTTTCCTATAAGCTTCAAACCTGGAACTAATATTGCCATGAAGGTAGAAGTTGATGACTCATGGCTTTGGATAGTTTGGCCACTTCAAAACACATGCCTTAAAGCTTTATATACGAAAAACATGATGAGAGATCTTCCATGCTTAGAAGAGAATAATGAATCATGCGAAGGATGTCTCCTCGGAAAACAATACCGATTACCATTCTCGACAGACAAAAAGCATGGAGAACAAAAGACTTATTAGAGTTGATTCATACCAATGTTTGCGGACCGATGAGAACACTTCACATCATAACAACAGGTATTTCATCCTCTTCATTGATACTTCTCTAGAATGACATGGGTCTATTTCTTAAAGGCAAAGTCAGAAGTTTTTGGAGTATTCAAGAAATTTAAGGCCCTTGTTGAGAAGCAAAGTGGAAAACAGATAAAAGTACTTCGAAGTGATCGTGGCAAGGAGTACACATCTCACAGTTTGACAAATTCTGTGAACATGAAGGCATAGAGCGACAACTTATAGTCGCATATACTTCACAACAAAATGGCGTGTCAGAGAGAAAGAATCGCACAATTATGGAGATGGCAAGATCAATGCTAAAGAGAAAAGTATGCCTAACATTTTTGGGCTGAAGCAGTCTACACTGTAGTTTACATTCTAAACAGATGTCCAACTAAGGTAGTCTAAGACAAGACTCCTATTGAAGCCTGGAGTGGAAGAAAGCCATCAACTAAACACCTACGAGTATTTGGATTTATCTGCTACATACATGTTCCTGATCAAAAGAGGCACAAGCTTGAAGACAAGACTATACGAGGAGTATTTTTGGGATATAGCACACAGTCAAAAGGCTATCGAGTTTACAACCTACAAACAAAAAAGCTCATCATTAGTCGAGATGTTGAAGTTGATGAAAATGCTTCTTGGAATTGGGAAGAAGAAAAAGTTGTCAAAAGCAACATTCTACTTCCAGTGCAACAATCTCAAGAAGAAACTCAAGAAGAGGCAGAAAATTTAGGTACGCTTTCTCCACCTCCACAACAAGATTCTTCACCTAAATCTAGACCAAGAAGAGTAAGATCTTTGGTAGACATATATGAAACTTGCAATATGGCCATGATTGAGCCTAATTGTTATGAAGAAGCATCAAAGCAAGAAGTATGGGTCAATGCTATGGAAGAGGAAATTAAAATGATTGAGAAGAATAACACTTGGGAACTCGTAAATTGCCCTCATGGAAAAGACATCATAGGAGTGAAATGGATATATAAAACAAAGCTCAATCCTGATGGAACTATACAAAAGCATAAAGCAAGATTGGTTGCCAAAGGCTATTCACAGCAACCAGGAATAGACTACAATGAGACATTTGCTCCAGTTGCTCGCTTAGATACAACTAGAGTTTTAATAGCTCTTGCAGCACAAAACGGATGGAACACCTATCAACTGGATGTCAAGCCAGCCTTTCTAAATGGGGTGCTCGAAGAAGAGATTTATGTTGAACAACCACAGGGCTTCATCAACGAAGGCAATGAAGGCAAAGTACTAAGACTTAAAAAAGCATTATATGGCCTGAAGCAAGCTCCTCGAGCATGGTATATCAAGATTCATAAATACTTCATCGATCAAGGATTCAGGAGGAGCAAGAGTGAGCCAACACTATATATTAAGGCACAAGGTCAGTACCATCTCATTGTCTCTATATATGTCGACGATTTTATCTATACAGGAAACAATATAGAGATGATGAAAAAATTTAAAGAAGACATGATGAAGACATTTGAAATGACCGACCTTGGCTTGATGAATTATTTCCTCGGTATAGAGGGGAAATAAGAAAAGGAAGGTATATTTATCTCTCAAAAGAAATATATTGAAGCTCTATTAAAGAAGTTCAAGATGAATGGTTGTAAACCTGTCACTACTCCGCTGGTGGTAAACGAGAAACTACAAAAAGATGATGGAGCACAAGAGGCAGATGCATCGCGCTACAGGAGTTTAATTGGAAGTCTCTTGTATCTCACAGCCACATGACTAGATATTATGTATGCTACAAGTCTTCTATCAAGATTCATGCAAAAGCCAAGTCAGATTCATTATGGAGTAGGAAAAATAATTTTAAGATATCTACAAGGCACAAAGGAGTTTGATATATGGTACAAAACCATGACTAACTCAAGGATGATTGGCTACACATATAGTGATTGGGCAGGATCAATGGACGACATGAAAAGTACGTCAGGATATGCTTTCTCATTAGGATCGAGTATTTTATTTTGGGCATCAAAGAAGCAAGCAACCGTGGCACAATCAACAACAGAAGCAGAGTATGTAGCAGCTGTTGAAACCACAAGTCAAGCAATATGGCTACGAAGAATACTTGAAGAAATGGGTGAACCACAAGCTGGACCAACTATTATCTATTGCGACAACAAATCGGCAATAACAATAGCAAAAAATCCAGTCCATCGTCTAAGAACAAAACACATAGCCATTAAATATCACTTCATTCGAGATGAAGAGACAACTAAACAAATATGACTGCATATATATTTACGAAGACCAAACTGCATATATATTTACGAAGGCATTACCACAACCAAGATTTGAACTACTGCGCACAAGTATAATGCAATTTCTATCTGAGGACGAGTACTCACGGAACATCAAGATGAACCGCCAGCTTAGCATAACCACATTCATACTTTACAAATTCCAATATTCATTCATGAGTCGTTCCTCCCCGGAACGCTCGTTCATAATCCAACACATTTCATTCATATCATATTCCCTTCATCTTTCATTATCAATCATCTTAGTTTCATCTTTCATTATCCATCATCTCAATTTCATCTTTCATTATCGATCATTTCAATTTCATCTTTGTTTAAAGATTTTCAAGGACACCAGATACTGAACGTTCAATCCTCACTCAGAACGAGGACGAACACTGGGAACGAGACAGTGAAGTCTCTAGTTCCAGAATAGGATAAGACCAAGAGGTCACTGTCGGTTTGAGAAAGAAACCGACTACAACTATATATCACAAGAACGACTAGAACGAACGTTATATACAAAGTGAGCCAATTAGATGAACTGACTCTTGAGAGTTCCAACCGAACACCGAAAAGGACCATGTCAAGTACTAAGGCTCTAAGCGGGAATCAATGGGTGTAGACACTTCAAGACATTCAGAGAATAATACTTAGAAGGATTCACCTTAAAGACCCGAACGCTTATGGAAAATTAGCTTATTTAAGTTTAGCATCACGAAAACTAAATGACAGTCAATGACTGAGCACGGTAGATAGAAAAATCTATGAAAGTTGGAGGAACGTTATTTTCATCGAAATATATTATAAAAGAAAATAGTACGAGCGCTTGGTGTAAGACCGAGCAATACTCAGTACGAGCGCTTGGTGTGAGACCAAGCACTACTAAACTTATAATAGAAAGATTAATAAATATAATAAGATACTATTCGAATAGTGTTTAAGAATAACTAAAATATACAAATACATATATTTACAAAATTTAAGTTTATCACAGAATATTCAGATACAACTACGCTTGGCTGAACGCGCAAGCATAGTATTACCACACGAAGACGCTCGTCCTCAACTAGGATTCTTTCCAAATGAAAGGATCCAATTTTAACCAAGGTTACTAGTATTACCGAACGATCAATGACCGTTCAATGACGAACATACACTATCATAGGAAATTTCATATCGAGGACTCATTTATCTTCAACTCATGTCTTAAGACATAATTTCATAACTTTATAAATTCATATCATAATCAATTTTCATACTTCATACAATCCATATCATAGTAAATAATCATATTCCATATAAACAAGCATATCAACATTCATACTTTATATACATTCAACCACTCAGCAACATGCATTCATTATCAACGAACGTACAAACGAACATACAATTAAATTAGATAACCTTCCCTTACCTCTGAGCGTGAACGAACGTCCTAAAGGCAGAATTAAGGCTCGCCTGACTACAATTTCTTCTATCCTCACGTTCAAAAATTCTTTAAACTAAACCAAACAACAGAAAACCAACAATGGCTCAGACAAGACGACATCATGCAACCAGAACTTGGTTTGCATGTACCAGAGAACGAACGGCTAAGGACAAGAAGAACGTACCAGTTCAGAACTCGAAACCGTTCGGTTCAATCTGAAGCTCTTGACGCCGTAAGTGCTTCTACGGTGCCTGAACGATGATCGGAGAAGAGAAAAAGTAAGATTTCGTAGAGAGAAGGGAGAGCTTTTAGTGAGAAGGAGAAGAAATGAGAAATATCAGAGTTTTGGAGAAGAAGATGCATGCAGAGAGTGTGTCGTAAACTTTCAAAAAACTCATTTTTGCTTAAAACGAATGTCCGCTCATCTACTAACACCTGCATTCCACTATCTGATTTCCGGATCACCTCCACTTGACACCTGGCGTCCGTTCAGAGGGTTTTTGGGTGCGTTTTTAATGGTTCTGACATTTCCCCTAACTACAAAAATTTTCGTCCTCGAAAATTAAGACTTACCCGAAAATAGATGGGGATACAAGTCTCTTATGGAATCCTCCACTTCCCATTTAGTGTCGCCAGTCTTCTCGTCCCAGACCACTCTCACCAATATGATGGCTTTTCTCTTGTAGTACTTGGTGCGGCTATCTTCAACACGAACTGGTTGCATCTCTACCGTTCGATCTTGACGAAGACGAACGTCTTCTAACTCCAGTACATGAGAAGGATCGGCTATGTACTTCCGAAGTTGAGAAACGTGGAAGACTGGATGAAGATTGGACAGTTGAGGAGGCAAGGACAACTCATACGCCACTGGTCCAATTCTCCTTAGGATTTGATAAGGCCCAACGAATTTGGGAGCAGCTTCTTAGGACAAACGACTCTGCCTACTCCAGTAGTTGAATTCAGTCTAAGAAAGACATGATCTCCTGCAGCGAACTCCAAAGGCCTTCTTCTCTTGTCAGCATAGGACTTCTGCCTGCTCCGTGACGTTTTCAACCTCTCTTGGATTAACTTCACCTTCTCAGTTGTCTGCTGAATAAGTTCAGGTCCAGTCAACACCTTCTCTCCTTCCTGGAACCAACATAGTGGCGTTCGACACTTCCTCCCGTAAAGAGCTTCAAAAGGAGCCATTCCGATGCTGGACTGGAAACTGTTGTTGTAGGTGAATTCAACCAAAGGTAAGACTTCATCCCATACGCCCATGTGATCGGAGAAGAGAAAATGTAAGATTTCGTAGAGAGAAGGGAAAGCTTTTAGTGAGAAGGAGGAGAAATGAGAAATATCAGAGTTTTGGAGAAGAAGATGCATACAGAGAGTGTGACGTAAACTTTCAAAAAACTCAGTTTTGCTTAAAACGAATGTCCGCTCATCTGCTGACACCTGCATTCCACTATCTGATTTCCGGATCACCTCCGCTTGACACCTGGCATCCGTTCAAAGGGTTTTTGAGTACGTTTTTAATGATTCTAACACATGAACTCTAGCATTTGATGTATGAAGCCAATATCTATCATTTGTATGAACGAACATCTACTACAACTAAAGACAACTACAACACTTCTTCCAACTACTACTTCTACATTCAACTATCTTTACATTTTTTCTATCCATCAACTATTTCTTTCCCAACTTCAAAATACTAAGGCTGCCCCGTTCACGTAAAACAAATCCTTGTTGTGGCTACTTGTTATACTCTGCACCTTAATAGCAAATGCGCCATATGACCTTTTCCGGTTCTGCGAATGATATCATTAGTCGATGAGACAATGGCTGGTTCGTGTTTATCTAGATTTTAGAGACGGGACACGTCGAAGATGTGTCAGATTATTTTTATTTGGGGTTGATTTAGATGCATTGACTCTACTGAATTCACCTATTCCTATCCAATGAATAATACATACGGTAACATTCTAAGCAGATTAAGACTGATAATTAGTTAATCAAACAATAACCACACTCCATTAACGCTAAACCAAATATATTTTTGACCCGGAAGCTATCTTAAGCGATAGAAAAATTTCACACTCATTGGATTTCAATGGTTTTAAAATCATTATGCATCCCTATTCACGAACCAAATTAACTTAATATGTGGACACTCTGTATTTTCCACTCTAAGATAATCATATAAATATATGTCTTCAATTATGCATTGACTTTCGCAGCTTAAGTAATATATATATATCAGCCGCATAAGCTATGTACAGTGTGACAGATACAAAGATTCCATATAAGTGCAAAAAGATTCAAACTGATAGGTTCAGCTACCACTTTTATCTGCACCAAGGAAGTGGGCAAATTAAGAACATAATTGACATCAAATTGTATTTAACATCAATACTTATACCATTACACTTAATGAAAAATATTTAACATAAAACTCAGAATATCACAAACTAAATTTTAAGATTAGTTTAATTTCATAAAATCAATCTAATGTAAGTAAAACAATATGTTCTGTGTGAGTAAAATAATATGTCTAATAAATAATAAATTTTTTTGTTAAAATATATGTTAGTTATGATATTATGTTAAAAAATAACTTTAAATTTAATTTAATTTTATAAAATTAATTTATAAAATAAAATTTATATTTAGTTATATATTATAAATTAGTCGTAAAGTATAAACGTCGTGATTATACACTGAAGGTAAGTCTCGGAGGATCTGTTACATCGCTGGCAGCATCAACAAAAGACCAACCATATTTATTTCCTCTTCTTTATCACAGTCCACTGTCTAGTGGTTATTCATTCATGGTTCTGCAATACAGAAACCATGAAGCAGAGAAAAAGCTTTATGAGTCAGCAAAAAGGCAGTGCGGCATATTCATTATCCGATATCAAATTTTCGTTGCGCTTTGCATGGGCAAATGGGAATTGAATATTAAATGAGCCATGCTTTTTCATTGCAAAAGTGTTGGCGGCTTAACGTATATAGTGATGCAAACTCGTAGTTCTGTCATCTTTTTCATCATGGTTTTCTCTTCCTATAAACTAATATAATGATGCTGACATAGTTCTCAACTATCAGTCACTCAGCAACATCATGATTTCGTCAATGATAATAATATTATCCATAGTGCTTAATATGACATCACTGCCACCTTCCATTGACTCTAATTCAAATTTCAAATTTTATATGACCTCCACATATACAACTCGTCAGCTACAGTAATGGGTAACGTCATTTTCTTTACTAATTTATCAAAGTATAGTTCTAAAAAATATTTTAAAATAATTATTCATTTCTTTTGTATTAAAATATCAATTAAAAGTAACCTAGTTAGTCAATAATTCTTCCATACTTAAATTCAACCCTATCCATATCTATTTTAAAAAAACAAAGATATATATAAATTCTTTAAAATTTAATAAATTGATTTATTTAATTAAACGTATTGTTACATTAGTTGCATATAACATATTAAAATTATATATGCATTTTGTTTTTTAAATATCAGACATGTTCACGTAAAATTTCAACTTAATAATAGTTATATTAAATCATAATAATGTCATTTTGGTGAGTATTTTCATCTTGTAATGCATTAAAAAAACGGATTTGTTAAAACTCAAAATTCGTCAATAATTATAAAAGTCTATTTTTGAAAATTAAATTATTGATTGATTATCAAAGGTAAAATTTTCATTAGTAAAAGATTCTTATTGTTATAAATGACTGGATATGAAATATTTGAGGATGATTATTAACATATTATAATTGTAATAATTGATAATTATTTGTTAGTAAATATCATAATTTAATTCTTTTTTTTTTTTTTTTCTAATTTTCTTATGTTCTTTTATCCATCTCTAATTTCTGATAAATATATTAAAAATTTAATTATTAACATACTTATCATTGAATTTTCAAAAAAAATCATTTACTAACGTACTTTATTCCAAAATAATCAAAATCTAAAACAAGAACTTTGATGTCAATTTAGTGACAACATACACTACAAAAATCTACATTTTTACTGGGGGTTATTTTTTCCATTTCCGGCGGTTTTAACCCCCGAAAAATAGGTTACCCGCGGTTAGGAAAAGTGCCGGAAAAAGCTGCGTCGCTAAGTAATTACCGGCGGTTTTCTCAAAACCGCCGGTACTAGCGGGGGTTTTGTCAAAACCGCCGGTACTAGCGGGGGTTTTGTCAAAACCGCCGGTACTAGCGGGGGTTTTGTCAAAACCGCCGGTACTAGCAGGGGTTTTACGAAAACCGCCGGTACTGGTGAGGGTTCAAGTTTTCTTACACATTGTTGGTTGATAGTAAGCTTCCTTGCAGCCATATTAACAGCCTGGAATTATATATTGAAGTCATCAAGGTTTTTAATAATATTAGAGCAATACGAGAATCAACTATCTTCCTTTACCAGTAAATTTACATCAAATCGTTAAAATCCTAACTTGAGGGGTGTTTTATCACTAACAAACACAATCACAAAAATGTAGAAAATTAATGACAACGACAAAAAAGAGTAAAGCTATCACTACAAAAAAACTGTTATTTAGTTGAGGTTTATTTTCCATTTTACATATATAAAATTATAAAGTACACCAAAATTAATCAAAAATAATTTTATTGATAATTTAAGATAAAGTACATCAATTGACAATTACAATGTAAAAGATACATAATGTTTAAGGAACATTCAAAATTGACTAAAAGTCTAACACGATAGAAAACAACTAGACCAAGTAAAAACACATGGACTAATGTTGATGACCTAAACAAAGCCACTAGAAAACATCATCTTGCTTCTCATTCAACTTATTTGAAACTCGTCTTCCCATGAGCAATTCCAACAGCACCACTCCATAGCTATACACATCACTCTTGGTTGTAAGGTGACTTGGGACAAGGCAATGACTCATTAGTTAGCTTCATCAAATATAAGTTTCTGTGACAAGTCAACGACATCACTCATTAATTAGCAGCCCTTCAATTACCACAACAGACAACTCTCCAAACAATTACAAGTTCATAAATTCATCACATCAAATTGCAATGCAAAAGCGATATTAGATTTCCATGGTTGTGAAAATTAGAGAAAATGACAAAAGCCAAAAATAAAAGAGAAAAATGGAAATGAGGAACACATACCAAAACAGAGAGAAGAGATTTGTAAAGGTGGATGCAATGGAGATGGACGCAAAGTTCTGCATCTCTACCAAACTCCACCACACTACCTTAAATCACAAACTAACATCCTACAAACTCAGACACTATGTGTAAGAACCCTTTCATTTCACCTTATGTGATCCCTCCATGCTGTCTCTCTTCCCATTATGTCTATCCTTCTTCTGGATGACAAGAAATAAAAAATAAAAATAAGAACAAAAAAATCCAATAACAATCAATAGTATAGTGTTATCATTCAAATTGTCACTTAGCATTAGTTACTAAGAACTTTCACACCTACAAAAAGTAGCACACCACTGAATATCCTGCCATACTTTCAATATTCTAAACACTTTTTACATGAAATAAGACTTCAACTAATGGAGAAATCAACTTATATGATGATAACTAAAATGAGAGTGAAATGCAATAGAGTAGGCAGTGGAGGTGTAGTATACCCAGGCTTGAGTTGTTGCAGTTACCAAAGTGGGAAAAAACTCAAACACTTTTCATTAATTATGAATAAATTATGAGAGCACCAATGTGTGAATAACATAGGGTTTTATGGTCAGAGAAATCTCAACATTCACAACCACTCAATCAAATTATTCCAACTCTTCAAAAGGAGGATTCTTCAGCCATCACCCTACTTATATTATTATTATCACTGTTATCGCATTCTTTTATTCTCAAGCTAGTTGTTTCTCAAAAATTTAATTCACTACATCACCTAGAATCATTAAAATGATATATAAATTATAAAATTCAATGAAACCTACACTTCACATACTTATTATCTTACCTTCTAGCACTGAACCATCACGAGAACCTTTATATGCTCATTTGCAGGCGGCTTCATTTCCTTCAGAAGCATATATGAGAAAATCCACTAAAATGTGTTTCTTTCACTTTCGTTATAATTGATTTGAGATTCTCTACTTTTGCAAAAACCTTAGTTACCAAACTCTATTCTTTTCGAGGTTTTGCATTCACGATTCACTAACATCCTTATACATAAATAACAATTCCAAGAATTGAAGGTAATTACCTCTATGAGAGTAAGCAAGAGGCGTCTAGTGAAGTCACTGATGGGCTGTTTAGCGTTGCCTAACCTTTCAACGACAACGGAAGCGAACACATTCAATTGGAGCTTGAAGTGGTCGCCAGCAAGAATCATCCCATCCAACATTCACACAATTAGGCATATTAAAAATGCATGTCTTTGCATAATGTATTTACGATTCCCCAAAATCAAAGAGTGTTTAAGTAGCGTTCAAAGTGTGAATCAGTTTTCGAGTAAAAAAACAACCAAAATTGAATTAAAAGATTACTGGAATTTGGTACCTTCAAAGGAACAGTGAAGAAGAAAAGCAGACATGCATGTGATGACCACAAAAGTGCCCTAGAAAACAAGTACCCTTTCTCTCTAAGCTTTCATTTCCTACAGCAAAAACATTATATAATTAAGTGAAATAATAATAATAATAATAATAATAATAATAATAAGCTTAAAAGAGAGCTTCCATGTTGAAGCATATTAAAAGAGAGCTACTAAGAAGATGTTTTATTAGAATGACATTTAACTGATATATGTTTTCACAGTTTGTTTTTGTTTATCAGTTAATGGCACATCTTTTTTATTCACACATCTCATAATGTATACTTTACATGTGTTTTCACAAAGGATTCGTGCTAGGACATCAACCAGTTTATACTAGAGTATCAATGCCTTATACTTAACAAAGAAGTTTATAACCTGGAAAAATGGCCTTATTTTGATGCAGTGCTCACTATGAAGTTATCATTTAGAGGTAATTTAGTTTTCTTAAAAGAATAAAAAGAACACAATTAAAATTGGTGAAGCTATGTAATTGAAGAAAAGAAGAAAAGAAACAAAAACATGATATAAGTGCTCTGATGTAAAAGAAAAAATTCAAATTTACAACAAAAAGATTCGAATTCTGGAAAATTTCAAAACAAAGCTATCAAAATGAATGAAGAGAACTAATTTTAATGCCAAATTCCCATTCCTTGCTGAATTTAAGAATTTTAAAAATCCAGTTTATCTATTCTAGGTTTGAAAATCTTAATGAATGAGTGTTGCGTAAAGTTAAGGCTATGCATGATTTAGATGGTTGGAAAAACCATATAAAAAGTTTCAGACATTCATTTGTACCATTGCTTACATATTTTATAAATTAAAACTAATGTTTTTTCTTACCATACCTTGTCAAAATATAAAAACATAATATACACCGTGCAAACCTCCTGAGACAGAGTACCCACTGTTGGCACCACCAAATTTTCCACCAGCGTGCAAGACCTGCAAAGTTCAAAGGAGTAAATAACTGTTATCCAAAAAGATCAAGTACATAAAATATCTTTGCGAAATTGCTTTTGATATAATACGAATTGCAAAAATAAAAGAGCATAAACATAGAAATCACAAACCTGAAGGAGATGATCTTTAGAAACGATGAATAATATTAGGTTAGAGTGAAAAATGAAGATATAGATAGAGAGACAGATGAATACATACCTAGTGTGAATTGAAATGGGAAGTAAAAGAGGAAGGAGAGGAACTAAGTATTAGGAATCGGAGGCTCAAGCAAGAGGAAAAGAACACAAACAATAATCTAATTGAAGAGATAAGATGAAGATTGAAGAGATAAGATGAACATACCAGAGAGGATTTGAGTTGGAGGGGTTGGAAACGGGAGTGATAAAAATCGCCTCAACAGAGTCCTCGCTGCCTCGACCTTGCCGCATCGACGTCGACGCTCAGCCTAAGCAGGGGAAGGCACAAAGCAGAAACGAACACGAAGCAGAGGGGAAATATTGTGATGTAGGAAAGGGGTTTGGCAGAAAATTTGATGAAGACAGCGGGGAGAGATGCTCCACGAACACGTAGTAGGGGAAGATTTTGATGAAGGCAGCGGAGAGGGAGGGAGGGAATTAGGGTTTAGATTTAGGGAATTAGAAATGAAGGTGCGGGAAAAGAAGGTGAACAATAAGGATGGCCGAAAAATTATTCAAAATAAAAAGCCACCTGCGGTTATAAGCATAAACCGCGGAACTTATTCGGGGTTTTCCAAACCGCCGGAAACAAACCCCTCTTAAAATTACTTATTTTTGTAGTGATATCTGTATATATTAATATTTCAAATTATGAACAAATATTTTTATCAATTGTAAATTTTTTAATTTATTGACAAGTTTTACTTATATTACACGTAAAATTCATTATTAACTTATATTTTCGTTAATAATTAAAATCGTATCAGTAATTTGACAATTTCTTGTATTGATGAGAAATTTAATTAATTTGAAACCATTATCAATATAATTAATATCATGACGAAAATAAATATATCTTCATTTTTTTTTATCAAATTAGTAATGCTTAAGTGTAAAAATATCTTTAATAAATGTTGACTTATCAACGAGCGACTCAGATGACTATCTTCTAATCTTATAGCTTTTTTCACATGGAATACACTTCAATCAACAATGCTCTAATATTAAATTGAAGTCAATAATTATATTTAAACACGTCGCTAATACTGTATACGAAAATCGAATATACAGTCTTTGTGAGCTACGTAGTTATTAAATTTATTAGCCTCACTTTCCACTAATCTTAAGTAATCAATGACATTATTATATTCGAGTCTATATATTTTTTAATAGTTTTTTCTTTTCGTCGTGGAACCATTATGGTTTAATTTTTTATTTAATCTTTTTACCTTACCAAACAAATTATTGCAGAATATATATTTTCTCCTACAATACTCCAAATTTTCGTTACTTTTGACCTAACAGATCTTGAACTTGTTTATATGTGGAAATCCAATTGACACTGATATTGTCCAACCAAACACTCTTTTTCGGTTCGCCACATTTGGTATGATGAGCTTCACGTTCTGCTGCTTTCGCCCTCTCATATTCAGACAACGATACTGTAAAGCAATTAATTCTAAAGAAAAAAATACTGTATGATATAACGTGTATAATTTATTAAAAGTTAAAAATTAGGTAATACGTACGCATATATATACTTTTAGAGAAAATTAATAATGAGTTTAAGTATTACATTAATATAAATTAAAATTTATGAAAAAAATTAAGCAAAATATCATAAAAAGTAAAGTAATTTAAAGGTAAACAACTATTAATAACATATACAATGTTGTATTTGAGTTTTGATCTGATGTTATATTCTCGTGTTCAAGTTTATGACAGATTAAACAATCATTAACATTTTTATCATAAATTTATTTAAATTTTTCATGCAATTCTGATCTCTCTTGCTTGTTATTATGTACTGTAAATTTTTGTAACATGTTATTGCTCTCAGTTAAGAATTGTTCTAACTGATTCCCTTCCCTTTTCATTTCCAAAAGATCAGCCTCAACCTTTGGGATGCTTTCCACATCACTGGACAATCTATTTGATCTCATCCCTGTATTCAGAAACAGCAAATTCTTGCTTCTGCAAATCAACCTTCAACTGCTCAATCTCTGTATAAGACAACATTCTCAATAATCTCTGTTAAAACTTGAAAAGATAAGTTGATATAAACTCATTAACTACATAAGAAACCGGCCAATAAAAAAACTATTCACTTAAGGGTTCCTAATAAAAAAGAGAAATGCTACATATTTCAATACATTCTTTGTTACTTTCTTTATCAAAATATTGAATCTGCACTCTATCAGAGACATGCAAACAGAGACTATTGCATCCTAGAAACATACTTAGGTATATATAAAATCTACACCCATACCACTATTTATAAAATAATTTATAACCTGGAATTTGCCCCTTTAATTCAACATAAGGCATAAGCACATTTAACATTTCAATAATTAGTTCCTTAGGTTCATATTACTGATATAATTAATGTACATTTTAAAATAAAATACTGACTGATGTTAAAAAAAATATTCTTTAACATAAACTTTTGAGAAGACAGAAACCAAGTGATGCAAAGAAAAGAAGGCTATGGAATTATTAATGGGGTAGATGTAGATGAAGTTCAAACCTTAAGATTAAGCTCGTTATACAAGACCTTTACTTTAACATCATTTCTGGCTTTTATCAAGCGAAGCAGAACTTGTTCTGCAGAAGCTCTCTGGTGTTGCTTCTCATAAAGTTATGTGTCAGGCCTTGAAAAAAAAAAAAAAAAAAAAAAACGTGGCAGTTGGTGAGCGCGCCACCTCAGCGACGCACTTGACGACAGGAGCGCCCGACAACCACTAACGAGCGCCAGCTGTTTCACGTGGAGCTGAGTCAGGAACCGGAAGTGGAAACCACGTGGCGACCGCTGAATGGACGTCCAGCATGGACTGTTGGGAATCTGGAGTGCAGAACGTGCGTCCAGTGTGGCTGAGTGGGAATGTGCGTTGGCTGAGTGGAGAAGTGCGCTGGACGAGAGTGGAAAACGAATCTGAGAATTTCTGAAATATTCTCCACCCTCTGCACGCACACCATTTTTTCATTCCTAAGCATCCAAGTCTCTCCTCCTTCTCTCTTCATTTTTCCTGCACCTTCTCTCTAAGAACCACCGTTATCCTCCTCCGTTTAGCATTTCCTGCACCATTGAAGGACGCTCAGCGTCAAGGACTTCCAGAGAAGAACGTTCGGTTAGTGAAGCTGTGTGGATAACAAGTGTTGGCAGTAGGAGAAATTGTAGTGGAGAATTGTAATTTGCGCATCTGTGGACGTTCGTTCATTTTCCAAGTAAGGGAAGCTTATTTAATTTAACTAATGTATGTTGTGTGAACGTTCGTTATTTAGCCGTATGAAAATAATGCATGATGAATGATGAGTGAATGGTATGAACGTTCGTTATTTGATGGTATGAGTATAATGCATGATATTTGATTTACTGAACTGCATGAACGTTCGTTTTCTTGGTGAAATGAGATGTGTGAATTTACATGAGATGGTCTGTATGAAATGTGGAAATTGATGATTGATATGAACGTATGAAAATAAGAGATTTTGTGTAATGAAGAATGAACCGGAAATGCAATTGATTATTGAATAAGAACTTCCCCTATGATTTTTACGTTCGTACTGGACGGTCTTTGACCGTTCGGTCTCCCTATTTAACAGTCAAGAAATGGGATTCGTTCATTTGGAATGATCCCTAGTCAAGGACGAGCGTCCTCATGTTAAAATGATTCATTTGAGCGTTCGGTCAAGTACTGTGTTTGGTATTCTTTGATAAAAATTCCCTTCAGTTATATGCATATATACATAATAGTGTATTTTACCGTTCGTAAACCCTTCTCCGAAATTAAAGTCCATTATTTTAAGGCTACTAGCGTTCGGTCTCACTCTGAACGTTCGTTCTGGTGCTCAGTTTTGAACTGAGCGTTCGCTCTAGTGGTGCTCGGTCTCAAACTGAGTGTTCGTCCTAATAGTGCCCGGTTCTAAAGTTAGCGTTCGTCCAAACAGTGTTCCTAGCGTTCGTTCAAAATGGCGCTCGGTTTTGAACTGAGCGTTTGTCCCAAATGGCTCGGTTTTAACTGAGCGTTCGTCCAAAATGGCGCTCGGTTTTGAATTGCGCGTTCGTCCTAATGGTGCTCGGTTTTGAAAGGAGCGTTCGTCCAAAAATGGGGCTCGGTCTTACACTGAGCGCTCGCTCAAAATGGTGTTCGGTTTTTATTGAAAAAGCGTACGTCCAACTTCAGATTTACCACATTCGGTTATTGATTCACGAGCGTTCGTTCATTCAATTGATTTTCCAGGTAAATAACGTTCGTCCAATGAACAGTACCAGATTTGGAAATTTCTGAACTTAAACCGTTCGTTCTTTGATTCGAACGAGCGTCCTTTTGGGTCTCATTTATAGCGTTCGTCCTCGGTCTTTGGGGACAGAACGTTCGGTCTTGGTGGTTTTCTTATGAATAGTGGAAAAGGATTATGTATTAATGAATAGTACTTGATGAACAGTAAATGATGAATGGTAAATAATGAATAGTAAATGATGAAGAGTATATGAGATGAATGGAAAGTTGTGACTTTTGAAAGAGCGTTCCGGGGAGGAACGACTCAGAACTTAATTATTAAGATTTGTAATGTATGAATGTGGTAAGCTTAGCCGGTTGTTCATCCTGATGTTCCGTGAGTACTAGTCCTCACGTAGAGGGGGTACGTCATGTGTGGGAACGGCAGGAGGTCCTAGTCCTGGTGATTATTTGGACAGATAGGATTAACCTCGGGTGGCAGCTGATGAGAGTTCCAGTTACTACATCACCCGGGTGCACGAACACCGAAGCTACACAGATTTCATACAGTCCGGACAGTCAGTCGTGTTGAGTTTTATTTAGTGAGTACGTTGAAGTGGGTTGTTATGTAATGAATGTGTATGTTGAGATATGCATGTATGTTGAATTGTTTACCTGAAATTGCATGTTGATGCATGAGTTAAATTACGTAAGCTTACCCTTGCGTTTTCCTTGTGTTGTCTCGTTTTGTACGTCCGTCCTGTCATTGCAATGATCATCCGTGTGGATGTGAGCAGAGGGAGACGAGCATTTGGAGGATGTTCTGAACGAAGAAAATTTGGTTGAAGTTGAAGTGAAGACTGAGCAGTGAGACGTTCGGCCAATCCTTTAATTCTATTATGTATGACCGTTCGGTGTTTTCCGGTGTGAACCGTTCGGTCAGGTTTTAATTTTTTACGTTCGATTGTAATTCGTGACTATTGTATGGACGTGCGGTTTTGCGCGTTCGTTATTTATTGTTGTAAGACTATATTCAAGGACGTTCGTCATTGAGTGTTCGTTTGGTTTTATTTTAGTTGGAAAACTGTACTGTTTTATTATTAACTGTGATTTTCTAATTATATGGTTTTTACTGTATTTTTGGGATGTCACATTATGCCAACTCCTTCTTTGATATCTTTATCTTCACTTTCCCACTGGCATTAGGAGAAACTCCCAGTCTTTTTTTAAACTACCATTGTAAAATGAGATTAACCACATAGTTTGAACACAACCAGTTTGTCAATATGTCTTGCATAATAATAATTAGTATACCTTAGCTCTTTTTATCTGATAAGCATTATTATTCAATACCTTAGCTCTTTTTATCTAATAAGAATTATTATTCAATACCGTGATTGATGTTGAGCTGCAAAAAACAAAACCAAGTTTATGAATTCATTCATACTTTAAAATATATGGAAGAATGTTAAAAAAAAATTAGAATGTTGAACAAGAAAACCAAGGAAGCCATGACAGAGGATATCACAAAAGGAACACGGTTTTCTTTTCTCTCTGTCTCCATTACCAAATCTATATCCTTTTCACCATCACATTATACTCAAATCAAATTTAAATTTACTAGCAGAAGAAAGGGAGGATGAAAACCCTATATTGCATCGCACGACGATTACTCTGACTGATACCGAATGCGGTGACACGCCTCGCTAGATCCTCCATAGGGAACCAGATTTGGGAAGAATGAAGAAGGAAGAGCAAAACCCCTCCCACCAGATGAAAAAATCGAATGAAGAAAGGGAGGGAGCTCACAACGGTGCCGGTGAGGCCAGAAGCAACTACTGTCGTCGATGACGGAGATCTGAATGACGACAGCTTCAACCGTTTGACGAAGGTGCAGAAGAAGAAGAAGGAGTGGAGAGTGGAGCTGGCCGCACCAGTACCGTCGCCACCATGCTCGCAGTGATTCTGGTCAAGAAGAAGATGAAGCATGGGCACGGTGTGAGAATGAAAGTTATTTTCGAGAAAGACGAAATCTAATTTATGAGCGCCATAAAACGAAAAAATACTTTTACCTTACTGGCAGTCTCTTATTAAACCGTGGAATTTATTTTATTAAAAAAAATTACAATTTATCTGCGGTTTTCGACAAAACCGTAGGAATTTAGAGAGGTTTTCAAAACCCCCGTTAATAAACCCCTTCTAAAATACGTTAATTTTGTAGTGAAAGTAATTTAAAGGTAAAATGTTATTATAAACTCTTTATTTTTAAAGTTTTAGGTTTGAAGTATTATTGTTGTTTACGTGGATTAATTCATGGTTTATTGATATAGAATTTTTTATATATTCTTTTGATAAATTCTATTTTCATAATTGACTCAGATAAATACAATATATTAATAGAAAAAGTTCGTACAGTGTTTAGTGTTGGAGATAATTACCATATAACATAAGTAAAACTTTTTTTATAGAAAAAGTTCATACACAGTGTTTAGTGTTGGAAATTTTATATTGATTACGTATAAAATTAATTCAAATATATAAATAGGTGTAAATTTAATCTTATAAATCAATTTTGTGAGGTTGAATTAGACTTAAAGTCTATTTTTTAACATGATATTAGAGTTATGGATTTGAGTTTATCCTAAAGTGATTTATTGTTGTTCGATCTTGATTAAAAATAAAATCATATTTTATCTAATCTCACACATGAAACATAAATACTTTCACGTGAGAGAGTGTGTTTGAAGTCTCACCTCGATTAAAAATAAAACCAATTCACAATATATAAGTATATATCTCACTTTAAAAATCAATTTTGTAGAATTGAATATTTGAGTGTATAAATAACATTAAATACAAATAAAAGAATGTTGACTAATATATAATAAAAAACTCATAAATTTAAAAAAAAAACTCGATTATGTTGAATTGAAGGTGGTGTAAGATTTTTTTATGTGAGTTGATTTGAGGCTTTTTATTTATGTATAGATAAATTTTTTGTTGTTAGAGACTACGACTTTATACTTTTATTTATAGTATGCATCTTTTAATTTGCAAATTTATGCTATTGAGAAATTAGAAAAATAAAATTGAGGGTTTGGGAATGGCCTTTGGAACCTCTATAAGGAAAAAGTTTGGTCCGAATATATAACCTTCTAGACTTTGAAGGGTCCTATGGTGGTTGCTCTCTCAGTGGACCTCTCAAATCTAAATTAACATCGTATTGTTCATTTATTTTGAAAAGAGATTGGGTTATAGAAATTGATGTCAGAATCCTAAGTACTAGAAGACAAGTTTGAATGCATATACATTGGATCAATACGTCATTTTATTCCAATGCTTTTTCGTGTTTGTACATGTTAATGCTTACGCCTCATTCTTCTATCATGTCTTGAACTAGGTCTCGATTCCCATTAACTCGTACGAATTTTGCGTGGCATACCAAAAATAAAACTTGATTTTTATATATTTAACTAATTAATTATAGGAATGGGTATCGATAATATTGTCAGAGGAGACAACTTATCTTAAAGTTTACTTATGTTATAAAAAAAAGTATAATGTTTCTTTTAGGACGTCTTTCCAAAATTTCCGTTTTTTTTATTACTTAATGTTTGAAGATAAAGAATTTATGTTTACACAATTGTATTAATGAGATATAAAGTAGTTAAAGAATCATATTTTTATTGAAAGTCTTTTATTTTAAATAAGTATATCACATTTAAGAATAATAATATAAAAGAACGATCATAATTAAAATACTCGTCCTAGAAGAAGATATTTTATGTGAAGAAACTTATATTTAAGAAACACTAAAAAGAAGATGGTTAAAAATTTAACTTTGAATAAAAATGAATGATATATAGATATAAAAATAAAAAATTATAATTGTTTATGTTGAATCTTGTATGGCCCCTCGTAAAATGTAACCTTTAATACCTAAGAATCATCTCCATCCGATTTTTCCTGCTTGATTTGAGATAAAATAAAGGCATATAATATATTAACTAAAAGAAGAGAAATATAAGATTTAAATTGAGTTTTGATTAAAATATTAAAAAGGGAATGGAGTATAGAGACTATATAAAGACATGTAGATATAGTGATTGGGAATCCATTAAGGAAGGTTGAAGGGTGGGAGAAAATGAGGAACTCAAAGGAAGTATTAGTGTTCCTAATTCTGTTTCTGCTTTTATTTGGGCAGTTTGAAAGTCGTTCACTTGAGGCATTCATGGAGAAGAAGAAGAAGAAAACCCCACTCCAAGCTTTTTCACAAAAATTCATTACAAAACCACAACTTATGAACCCATTTTTTACAAATCCTTCTGTCTCCAAACGACTAAGCCCCGGAGGACCTGACCCCAAACATCATTGACTTCCTTTTTCTTTTTTCTTACATTTAAGCTTCAGCCTCTTTTTAATTTTTGTAAAATCAGTCAGCTTTTATTTTAGTTACATAATTCTGTTTTGTTTTAATTTTTCTCGTATCGAAAGTTATCACTCTTTATCCTTTTGACATACCTTAAAAGTTTTACATCGATTAAAGTATAAAAATAGATACAAACTTAATCTTAAAAATTGTTTTTCTAAGTTAAAGTCTAATCCTTAATTTGATATAAGAGCTCGTCCAAACGATATTTAATATCTATTTGACATAATATTTCACTTTCTATTGAATTATAGCATTATCCATTAATATCTAATTTTACCTACAAGTTGTAATATCAAAACTCAATAATTAAAAAAATAAAAATATATTAAGTTTTTATCTTCTTTTAACGTTGCAATATTTACACATTATGTGAATGGTATAAACGTTTAAACAGATGGACCACTCCATAGATTATACAAAATATTATTTTGTGTATATTAAATCATGATGTGTCAATAATTCGTAATGCATGGGTGATAATTAGTATAAAACATTATGCATATAATGTGCGTTGATAACTGATTATCACACATTGATTAATCATAACACAATGTGCTCAGAATAGTTTCTGTGTTGTAGCACATGGTGTGGGCGCAGCTACGAGTTTAAATTTAAACAACTTTTGCACTATAATGAAATAACCGAATATGTTTTATTCTAATTTTTTCTCTCTCACACTTTTAATTAAAACCATCAACAATACAAAGATATTATAAGAAACTTATATCTTATTGTTTCTGCTGAACGGGACCGGGGAACACTCCTGCTACCTCCGTCCGGAAACACTCCTCCTCTGATCGGTTTTCCTCTTCTGGTCTCCTCTGCGCTCGGTGTCAGTACAAATGGGTTGACCTGCAGCAAACACTCCGACGCTCAAGTCAGAATGGACTCTCGCAAGTCTATAGTTGTCAAATTGAACAGAGAATTTACCTTTCCCTTTGACTTCTATTTATACAATTACACGGAATATTATTCATTAATTTACCTTTTAATGGCTTTCAATACTCACTTTAAATACTCGACAAGGACCGTTACCTCATTAACCACGCATTCATGGACATTTAACGGCTGTCTGCCCTCTCCTTTACTTGCGCTCACCCGATCGGTTGTTTTATGAAACACCCGACCGGTTGCCTTCCTTCGGTAGTAACTCAAGACACAGTCTGTTGTCTACCCTCGATAATAACACAATCTGTGGTCGATCGCCTACTCTCGATAATACCACAAGCCACGGTCGGTTGCCTACCCACGATAGTAACACTTATCATCATATATTTATATATATTATGTTACCTTATATCTTATCATCGTATAGTATGTTGCCCACTTAAATAAAGTGAATTTAGGTCCACAAATTATTTTATCACTTTGTCAAATATTGCTGCTTGGGTTGATAATGTTAATATGTCAGTTCTTTCTGTTTCGTCTTATCTAACTTGTTAAAGTGACGGATCGGATTGAGTTACCTACCACCTGAGCTTTTTAATGAAAAGTTAAATAAAAATAGCTTACAAGATTAATTTTTTATAATGTATTATTTATAGAGTGTAAATATTAATAATATTTTAATTTAAATAATTAATATTTTTACAATTATTACTTATGATAATTGTTTTAATTTATCTATGTAAAATATTAATTAATTAATTAAAGCTTAAAATATATTTATATAACTAATTCACTGAGTATTTTTTTCGGAACTTGTTAATATTTTCAACCCACTTTCCTATTCACATCAACTAGTCCTGTCGTATTATTTAGTAAATACATTATAATTTTTTTTAATTATTAATGAATATTTTTATCATAAATTTTTATTAATAAAAACATTGTCGATAAATTCAAATTGATTGAAAAAAGAAATTTATCAAAACAAACCAAATTTAGAATTTAAATTATCAAAAGATATTTTTATAGATAATAAATTCGTGAACAAATTTAAATTTATATTACTATTAAAGATAATGTATCTAACTGTCAATTCTATCAATAAATCTTTTGGTGAATTGAGCAAAAAATTTCCCGACAAATTGAGTTTTATTCTATTTTATTACACTTATCCTCTTGGTTCTCATTTATTTTTGTTCTCTTGTACTTTTGAAGGGTGAAAGTTTTAAAAGCTTAAAATAGTTGGCTATTCATGGAGATTCTGGTTGAAAAATTTAAGTCCTAAATGAGCACTTGGTTGAGGAAGTAATCCTTGATTCAAGTATGCTCCCAATGTTTATCTTTGTTTTTGTCTCTAGCTTTTGAATTTTCCCTCTTTGTGTGTTAGAGTGTATGTTCTTATCACAAATATTTATTTGGTTTAGCAAATGAGTGATCTCTTATATTGGTTTAATCTTTTTAATGTTTAATTATATTATGTCATCTCAATTTCCAAAAGAATCTAATTAAATTAAAATCATGATGTTACCTATGATAAATAGAAGTAAAGAATCGTATAAAAAAACTTAGGTAGTGTTTAGATTAAAAAGTGGAAGTAAGAGAAATTGAGTGAATGAATTTCAGGAGATGGAGAAAAGATTTTGGTATTGTTTCCATTAAGAAATTTGAAGAGATGAATGAAGAGACTTGAAAAAAAAGCTTGTGAGAATTTGTGAATGATGTGATGTATGTGATAGATTAAAAAAAATGTTTAATTGATAAAAATAGATGGTTACCAATTTTTTCTTGTGTAGGAAATTGATAATTTTAAATTAAAGTAGTGAAAGTTATATTAAATGAAATTGAAATTGTTAATGATAAAAAAAATTACAAAAATAAAAGGAAAATTTATAAAAGGAATTTCTAAGGAATAAATTTCAAAAACATTTTCTTAAATAATAATTTGTATATTATTATCTAAATTATTGTTAACCAAAAGTATATTAAATTTGACATAGTAAATAAAAATTGTTCACATTCATAATAAATTAAATTGAAATAAGTCTTGAACACAAAAGTACTATTCATTAATACAAACCCAATCACTTAAACTTAAAATGATGGAAAATGATTTAATACACTCCATCAATTCTATCTTCTAAATCTTGTGTAGTTGGTATGGAATCCTTACCTCACAATTAACGTCAAATTGAAAAGGTTATCTTGGATTTTATCAATTTTTCTCATCTTTTCTTTGCATCCCCTTGTTGCATTTAGGGTTGTAGTCCAATGTTCATAGTAATCATTTAGACCTCATGCTTTACCCTTCCATGTTGCCAAATGTCATTGACATTAGCAATGTCCAATTTGGACAGTGTATTTTTTTTTTAATCAAAGTAATGATTTTATTCCAATCTAACGAGACTCTCATAATTTAGGTCTACCTCAAAGAAAACAAATATTCTATTAATCAACATTGTATATGGAAGAGACATGTTGTTTCTCCATTTAACCATGTGCTACATAATGTAATATGACCGGTTGATGACAATGATATTTTCAAACACCAATACATTCTGATAAATTAGTTTAACAAAATTTGTATTCAGATGTGACAACATATTAACAAGCAACTAATATAGGAGTTTGTCATTCATATTTAAACTTTTTGCATTCCTAACATCCGGCCATAGGTCTAATAATGGAGTTTAAACCTTTAGATTCGTTACACTGTAGGTCTTTAAGTAGGGTTTTGAAACAATAGCTTTCGATCTTCATATGGTAGATTATATAGTATAATCCAACATGCAAGTTTGATTCTGATCTTTATCGGTTTTACCTCACTAGAAATATGGTCATTATCACCAACTTTGAGATTTATGTAGAATAACTATAATTTTGGACTATGGAGTTACACAAAATTTTAAACATTGGAAGAGTATGTGTTATTGAAAGTCTAACTCCGATTCGTCGAACAATCACGAGACTACGATTTAAGGTGACAACACATGTTGTACAAAAAAGTAGGTGTTATATTTTTTCATCTGGGCCGAGGATGTTAATAACCCAATCGATTTCCATATTTTTGTTTAATAACATCCTCAGGTAGATTTGCATGTGATTTTCCTTTATGTGGTTCCCTTACAGCTGATTTTTCATCATCCTATGAACTTTGTTCATATGATGACAGACAACAAACGTGTTGCGTGTCTTTGCAAGTGTGATCATAGGTTGGGTCTTTGCTACTTCTAGGTTGAGAAAAAAAGTGAATATTTTCGTTCTTCAATATTTTTGTTGAGTTGGAATTCCATTTCAGGGGGGAGATTAAAGAAGTAATTTATTCAGTTCTAGAGAGTTTTTTTGTTAGTTTTGAGAGATTTGATTTATTAATTTATTCCTTTTTTCGGTTTGGGTTAATTGGGTTTATCAAATTTTCTAGATATAACGTTTTTGTGCAGATAGAGAGAAAATTCCCAGTAGTTGAATTATTTTATATGTTCCTTTGGCTAGAAAGTTGAATCGGCACTTCTGGGTTACAAGATATCGTGATTCTCTTCAGAAGTTAAAGAAAAGGTCTTTTTAAAGGTTCAACCATCCTTCATCTATGAGCATGATGCCTGCAACTCCACCACAGATCAATCCTACGAATAAGCTTCGTCATATTGGGGTTCCTGGAATCATTACTAGTAGGAGAGAAATTATAAGTGAGCCTAGTCCAAGCATGGTTAATGATACCATCTGTGTTGTATGGGTTTTAGATAACTTAAACCATTTTTCCTTTTTTTAATTTTTACATAGACTGAAGCTGTCTAATCTTGGATGATCAAATCAATCAAAGGCTAAAAATAACTTTATTATAATTTGAGTGCAAATCTTATTATTACTGTTAACAAATGTTATAGGCTTTTGATTGATTGAGCCTAAGAACATTATTACTCGTTTGGTGTGAGTATATATTGCGTTGTTCACCATTATTTTTGAAATTATCAGGAGATTTGAACTAAAACTAAAATTGGCCCAGAAGATAACGAGTCCTTCTACAGAAATTCTAATTATAATCAATAGCTTTTATTCGAGTTCTAGTGTATAGAGAATATTTAAGAAACCATGCTATGACTTATGATTTATGGTGTATGTTTTATCGTTTCCTGTGATAGATTTCAAGAACTGGATTTATTTTGGTTATTTTTATAGTGGGTGCTAAATTTCCTGCAAGTGCACTGAGAAAACAGGAAGTTCAAGATTATCATGAGGGAAAGGAAGAACTTTATATCTGTCAAAAAGTGGGGGTAATTTTTCTAGAGAATCTTGTTTTCAAAACTTCTTTTTTCTTTGCTAATAATTTTCTGATATAGGTGAGGGCAGGGAAACTACTCATTGAAATGGATTGTGTAGAAAAAGGGATTGTAGAGCTCATCCACCAGTATGGCATACAGAGGCTTGTAATGGGAGCATCATCTGATAAGTACCATGCTAGGTAAGTAGGCTGCTAAAATCCCTCAAGAAGCTACTACACATTATTTTAACCAAATTATCTGTTTGAAATTTGGAGCTTTTCACAGATTTTAATTACCATTTCTCAACATTCTTAGTTATGGAGTTTAATCTTCACCTCTTCCTGTTTGATTTTATTCCCCTCTTTAGGCTTTGCTTCATGGAAAATAACAAAAGAACAAGAGCCAGATAAACATAGTTAATGAGGAACTTCAACTTGCCTTAGATCAGAAATTATCTCTAGAGAATCGAATTGCATCCTCTGGACTTATTATAAAGGAGTTGGAGCAGAGGAATATATCTGCTGATGAGGTGTCTCAAAAGTACAAGGATGAACTACATGATTTGCAAATGCAACTTGAAAATGCGTTGAGATTTTTATTACGGGACCAAGTCCGACGAAAAAATTGATAAATTATTTACAAAAATGTCAATGGACTATCCATGAGACACATTAAAAGGTTTTTCCAAATCCTTGGATATTTTGCAGGAAGTGATGCAAGATCCACAAGTGGCTGCAGATGGTTTTACTTATGAAGCTGATGCTATACGTGAATGGCTGAAAAGTGGCGTCACACTTCACCAAGGACAAACACTCTAAAGCTAGCACATCCCAACCACTCTCTTCAAAATCATTGATCTTACAAGCTTCTCATTTTTCTCTTTGATTCTTCATAGTTGAAGTCTATTTCTCTAGGAAAATAGATGTCACTGTGATGCATTCCTCGAGTCCCTTTTCTTTCCTTTTTGAAATTGGTTATCTTTGGAGTAATTATTACTGCTTTATATGATTTTAATCCTTTTATTTTGAATTGTTTTATTTTAATTAACATTAACTAAATAACCACCTAAAAGTTATTAGTGAGTTCATACCAACCTTTCCAATGATCAGTTTGGATTAACAAAAACAAATCTAATCAGATAAGCTTGGATCACAAAATTTGATTTCCAAGATATTAAATTTAAATTTAAAATCTTAAATAGGTTGTCATTTTCTGAAACCACAAAGTGTGATTTTACCAACATATCTGTAAACAATGAAAATAAACCATGAATACAAGTATAACACATCAATCAATCCCGATACAAAAAGGAAAGGCTAACTCAACTAAGTTAAGACAACTCCTATTACAGCATCAATCATGAACTTTTCACTCATCATCATCTTCATCGTCACCAGCAGCAGAGTTGAGAGCCTGCAAGCGTGCAACCAATTTAGCCTTTCTCTCCTCGTAAGTGAGTTTCTTCAGATTGTACCTGCACAAATATGCAAATATACTCAGAAACCTCTTCCATACTAAAACTTAAATTTTTATGAATGTTCAAAATGTCAACCATGCCAGAGTACATAGGTGAAATACAAACAAACTATTATTATTGTGTAATTTTTATGAAGTTTTGACAATAATAATACACAGCTAATCATAATTTAACTAGTACAATGGAAGCCTTTTTTTAATGAAGTTATTGAATACTATAAAATGGTAAGTCCAACCTGATATAAATTAATCACATTCATGAGTGTTATACTTGGGTATGACCATTTTTATACAAAACCAAGTCAATTAACTTAAATCTACTTCATACAACAATAAATTAATCACATTCATGAGTGTTATACTTGGGTATGACCATTTTTATACAAAACCAAGTCAATTAACTTAAATCTACTTCATACAACAATAAATAATTACAGGGGACTGATGAGATTCTTATTTCACAATCCCAAACTTTTATAACAGACATACTTATTCATATTTTTAACATAAAAAGTCATCTTACTATATATATATATATATATATATATATATATATATATATATATATATATGTTTTTGTACACATTTTTTAACATAAAGAGAACATGTGCCTCATAAAATAAACTAAACCATAAAATGCATACTATATATCTATGAAACTGCATACTTCCAAAATCAATTGTTAAATGACAACTATATACCATGAAATTGCATACTTCCAAATCAATTATTAAAAGTCATACATAACTAGTAGCAAAAATAATATGACCAAAATCTAGATAAATAACAGAAACTAGATAAATAGCACAGGATTAGTTAAATATACAGCCAATCCAACAACAGCTCCAATTCAAATTGCCGGAATTCAAATGACAATAGATATATGCATTTCCCTAATTCTAGAATCTATTTGCATTCAAAAAATATCAGCCACTTACCTCTTGTGCTCCTTTGGTGCCTGTTTCTCGGATTTCTTGAAAGTAGGGTCAGCTCGGATGGCAGCATGAACCTTCTTATACAGATCTTCCAGACCATCAGGCTCTATTCCCTGCTTGATATAGGCACTAAAGTGTGACTGGTATTTCTCTGGCTCATCTTCAATCAATGTCTGCATAACAGATAAAATAGTTTGTCAGAACTCATTTCTTAAATAGTATTAATATTGTACTAAACATTTCAACAAACTGGTACTAAAAATAAATCTATGTCCGTACCTTTATATAAGCACCAACATGTCCACCAAAGACATATTTGCGGTGAACCTCAGCATCAAGCTCCTTCTTATCCTTATCAAAGCCAGCAAACCTTTTATCACTATGAGGGATATCCAAACCCCCATCGAGAGCTCCCTGTAAACACAATTATTCAATTGTATATTAATAAACAAAAATCACACTAAATATAGCACTGTATGGAAATAGATTACCTTAAGGGCACCAAAGACACGATTGCCTGTTGTGGTCTTAATAAGACCAACATCAAGGAGAGCACGGAATGGTCTCCTAGTGTCAGCTGGTTCCACTGAATAATCCTCTCCGGTGGCCTGAAAAGGGAACAGCCAAATAACATAAAAACATGTGACAAAAAAAAAACACAGAGCATAGCAAACTCGTAGATACCTCAACATTTCCTTCATACTCTTCATCCATTTCAAGCTTCTTAAGAACTCGACGGGCCAACAAGAGTCCAGTACAATAAGCTGATGACAGAAAAAAAGAGTGAAAAGATAGAACAAACCGTGGGTGACATAATGGTTGGGAGTTAGATTTGCTCAGAAAAGTACCTGCTGCATAGTTTGTAAGGCCTACTTCGAGACCGTAGCGTGGCAGCTCATGTGAATATGCTGCAGCAAGAACATTATCACCAGCAATTGTAGCAGATGTTATTTGGGCAATGATGTCCTTGTTAGTCTAATAAAAGGTTAAGGTTTATGCCGACAAAAATCCTCAACTCAGAAGAAATTCATTTATTCACATGATAAAACACACCAATTCAAGCATATATAACGAATTCTTGATAACATAACACTAGGATACAAATCGAACCACAAAGCGATATTTTGGTGTGTTATACTTGTTCTTGTCCTGGTTAATCAACCGAATCCTGGCACGGTAATCAGTTTTTCCCTCTGCAGTAAAGAAAATCACAATTACAAACGAAATTTGCAACGAACAAGAAGTACATTGAATACAATGAAGCTAAACAACCAAATAAAATACCTCTTCTTCTCTTGAACTTCACTTGATATCTCTTGAAGTAAGCCCTTGATTTCTGAGCCTTAACAAAGGCCTTTAACATGCACCCAAAAATGTTGATACAGATTATGTAATAAAAAAACATAAGAGCATGAAACCTGATCCATTTTAAGCTAAGCTCCCAAACGTAAAATCTCAACACAGAAACCATAGTCGGTAACGAAGATCAAAACTTCGCCTTGCCGCGAAACTCAAACTATAGATGCATAACATGAGAACATACCAGAAACGAAACAAGTATAATCGAAATTCAGAGTTTGCAAAATAATGAAGCACGATACTCACCATTGCTGTGAGGCAAGCTCCCTTCAAACGAAAGTGGCTACCAAAGTAGGGGATGAAATTGACGGAAGCCGCCGGATCAGTAGAATAAGGGTTTGCTTATATAAGGGGTCTGGTCCTCATGGGTTTAGGGCTTTATTGGCCCAATTTTTTTTTTGGGCAGTTGATTTTTTTTTTCTTAGCTTTTAGGTATTTTTAACTATCTATTGTTTCATCCACTCCTAAAATTACTATCTCAACCCCTGAAGGGTATTAGTACATGTTATTTGTTACTGAAACTAATAAATAATATTTACTAGAGACTTTTAATTCACACCATTTTAATATTTTAATTTATTTAATATTATCATCATGAAGATGAACTAATTAATTAAACTTATAATAGAATTAATTCGATTACGTGTTTATTGTAGCTTTGACTAAGTAACATTAGTTAAAAATTTAAACCTGGTATTTTATTAAAATTAGTTAAAAATTTGTTGTGAAGTTAGCTCGCTTCAAATTAGTGAAAAAAAAAATTGTTTTTGGGGTTATTGCTCTAGTATCTGCATTCTCAGAATTGTTATATGCAGCTCTCACTATAAGAAAAGACTTAAATATCCTTCAATACTACATCACATCAGCATTACCACTGTTATTATCGCTTTTATTATCATTACTGTCATAAAGGAAGAAGAAAAGGAGTTCAGATTTTTTACTGACTTATTTTGTACTGTCCCAATGTTGAACATTAAAAATGTATAAATGTTAATTATAAAAAAAATTATCTTAATTTTAAAACATCAAAATCAGTAACTATAAGTGTGTTTTGAAAACACAACAGAGCAAATTCGAAGAAAAAAGAAAATACAGCAAAAAAATATTCTACAACATATTTTATATATTCTGAGAAACTCCTTTTCAAACACATTTTATATAAGAATATTTCAAATAAATCATGTAGAAAGCATTGTGTTCTAAGCCTTTCAAAAAGTTTATTTTTTAAATTACATTCGGCAAAAAAACTTATTTTAAATTTATACTTCCCAAAATTCTTGTTTTGAAAATATTGTTCTTGAAATTCCAAAAATATTCTAGAACATATTATCCAAAATTATTTTAGTGATGATAAAATGGCCAAAATTGGAGAAGGTTCACAAAGAAATTGTGGGGTTGCATGAAGTAAAAGCCTTCTTAACATTGCTGATCAAAATGTCGACATTGATTGGGAATAAATATATTTTTAATCTGCGTTGAATTTTTAATTGATGTCACTTAATTATTAAAATTAAATTTAGAATTAACAATATACAAACCTTGTTGTT